>NC_052105.1:6879658-6909350 GCF_012273895.1 Zerene cesonia | reverse complement strand
TGATAATGATCTATTTAATTTACTTCCAAATGGTTGAAGAGTTAGTTCCAGAAGTTAGTATAACGATCGCAGTTATTAAATGTTTCAGAAATGTTATGATTTTACAAGGGTATGTTAAAGGCTAGTGGGTATTTCGCTGTTAGTTAGCAAGTTTACTGTAGGTCGTTATATTCCTTCTATATAAACTAGGTTTAACTGGGATGTGCCCTGTATATTATGCTGTATGAAATTATAACCTTTACAATTGTTATTTCATACATTTGCAGGGTAATTTATGTAAATTGATAAGCGATAGGTTGTCTTGAATGTCTGCTATAATATTCCTTCCGCATATCTCGACGTTTATTGTTGAAGTGGGTAACTGGGCTTGTGGTTAGTCTGATGGTGAGCGATCACCACTGCCGACGAACTGCATTGTCCGCTTTTCATGGAATTTTGCATTTTAAATAGTACTGCATTAAAGAGCATTTTCTTGTGTTTGAATTTACGTGAGTATTATACATTTAGAAATTAAAGACTTCTTAACGGATTTTTAACGAGATTTATTCTTTATGACGTTACAGCGAGCGTTTCCCAGTGACCACACTCACTGTAAAGTGTTCGAAACGTTGGGTTATTAATATAAGGAATAAATCGCTTTTAAAATCCTTTAAAAAGTGATTAATTTCTAAATGCATTCAAGAGTTTAGATTTCTGCAATAAAAAGCACTCAATACACTAGCTCTACTTTTATATAATTTTTTTTAATTATATTTTATTATAAAACCTACGGCCTGTTTCGGGATATCATAAGCGAATAAAAATGGATTCAGTTTTATTTTTGAAATGGGAATGGATAGAATAGGGCAGGGATAAGGAGAGAATAGACTATGAAGGAATAGACTAGGAAGAGTGAGGAAAACTTTTGTTAGGCGTTCTTAACGCTAAGGAAGTAAACATGATGTAAATAATTGTATTTCTCTGCAAGTGATTAAAATGTAATCTTTAGAAAAATAAGTGTCTTTAACCGTAAAAAGTTTAAGGACGGCCTCTGTTTCCTCCACTCTCAGTATGAAATTACAGTAAAATCGGACAAAAATTTATGTTATCTATATGTGAACGTATATAAAGATTGATTGTGCTTGATTGATTGAAGAGCTTTGAAAAGGAATAGATACGCACAGGCTTCGACTCGAATTGGGCCAACTCGCTGAGGAAGGTACCCACAAAAAATCGGCGTGTACATGAATTATACTGTTTCGGTGAGTAGGGGAGCTGGAGGCTCGTATCCTTTTCCTCACATTTCCCAGTCCTTTCCTTTCTTCCCGTCGTCAATCCTTTCCTTATTCTTTACCCTTAAAAAATAGGTTATGGATTTGCAGCAGCCCTACCTCTGCAAATGTTAATGGGCAGTGGTGATCGCTTATTATTAGACTAACTACGAATTCATTTGCCCCTTATTGCATAAAAAAATGTAAAAATAAAATCTACTCTTTAAATATTTAATTGTCAATGTGCCAGCCCTACCCATCTAAAAATTATACAACACACGAATATCTGCTTTCACACGAGCGAGTTAAGAGATATTATTGCCTAGCTAGGCATTGTTTAGGAAAAGGCAACTTTTGCGGCGTTTGTTCGAAATACAGAGATGTAATATTCTCTCGCGATGAGTATTAAGTTGAGTGCAATTCTATATGAACTAGTTGAGTTGAGGGACTATAATACTTTATATACCAGGTAGTCGGGGCTCGACTCGGGTAATTTGGTTCATAAATTGTGTTTTATTTGATATCAAAAAACAGTGTCATTATACTTACAAAACCTCTTGTGTTATTCTTTTTTTATCAGGGCTGGCACAAATTTTGTATTGATATTTATTTATGAAAAAGCTACGCCTATAATTACTTATGAAGAAACAAGTCCCTGTATTAACTTTTCATTTATTATATGTGTTTTAAAGTATTAAAAAAAATATTTTAGTATTCTGCATTCCTCTATATCCTTACTTATATTATAAAAGTGAAAGTTATTTGCTTGTCTTTCTTACACGACGCAACGGAGAAGCTGACGCTTTCCTCCTAACTATATCTAAAAACAGGAACTATTACATACATATTTTTGATGCTCAGATATTTTTGTGTCTAAAGATAGCTAGGAGGCGAGTGACAGACCTCATATCGTAGTGAAACACCAACCCCATGGGAATTTCCTTTGATTACGCGGGTGAAAAACTTATAAGCAATAAGTGTACCAAGTGAATTTTTATATAAACATGATACAAATGAGTTTTTTTTAAAGAGAAAGAAAATTATAACGAGGTGATATTTGAATCCGCGGCCACCCGTGATCCCACCTCAGCCATCGAATTTCCTCTACACTTTCGGTTCCATGTGCCTAAAGGTACCCCAATATTTCTTATATTCAGTATAAGTGTACCAAATTACATACTTTACCGTATTGTTCACATAAAAATGCCATACGCCGTTTAAGTTCTTGGCCGTGGCAAAGAAATATATACATCATTACATAGTATAAAACAAGTAGCTTTCTTTGTCCCTATGTCCCTAGCTTAAATCTTTAAACCTACGCAAGAGGCAGGTTTATATAGCTAGCTGTTTCAAGAGGCAGGTTTATATGTATAATAACAACTATTAAATTACTCCGAATTAACGCATGCGAAGCCGCGGGCGAATGCTAGTAAGTACATAAACTCGAAAAGGCATGACAACGTCTTTCACAGTCAAGGAAATAAGTACAATGGTATTGTTAACCTTACAAAACCACCATGAAAACTGTTTTTTAACAGAAATATCATCAATTAATCACACAATTGTAAAACACGTGCATAATTCCCGATAAATATTCAACAAAATTACGAGACCCGCGCTTGATACAGGGTAAATAGATTAAATATCAACAGTCTTTGTTTGCGTTTGTATCGGAAATTTGCCAGTTTACAAATGGGCGATGAACAGAGTGAGATTTGTTTACTGGACTGTATGGAATTAATTCTAAATGGAAGGATGAACTGATATGGGACGAGAGATTTATCCAAACCCTGTTAGTATAGTGAGGCGTACCCTTTTACAAATAGACTATTCTAGTCCCTACCTATTTAAACAATAGAAACTTATTTTTTGACTTTTTTACCGTTTTCAAGAAAAGAAGGAATGTGACTGTATTTTTGTTTGTTACCACAGAACTTTCGACAGGGTGAATAGATTTTGATTACTCTTATTTATTTGAAATTTGGTGCCTTTCGTGTGGTTGTATTTAATTTTAGTTCTGACAATTTAAAAGCGGGTCAGTTTTTATTCAAAACAGTTATTTTTATAACAGTGGTCCATTTTTATCTTTTAACTAGCGGTTGGCCGCGGCTTGGCCTGTGATTAACTTTCACATTTACACATGAATATGTCACCTAAATGTTTCGGTGGGAGTTGTATATATCATTTGAGTCTAATCGTGGTGATGAGAGTTTTAGTTAATAATTAGTCAAATAGTTCATTTTTAGTTAATGATTAGTCAAAAGAAAATATTAGAACAAGAGGACCATATCCTTTTCCTTACCCTTTCCAGGCTATTCCTTTATTCCTCTCGTAAATCCTTCCTTAATTCCTTTCCAATTTGAAGTCGGCAATTCATTTAAAGGCACAGACGCGTATGGTCTGCAATTGACTTTACACTTTTCCAAATGTTCATAAGCGGTGATAGCGCTTACCATCAGGTGACCCACCAGCTCCACTGCCGACTATGACGTAAAAAATAAAATTATAATATTTGTTTTCGTTTTAAAAAAATAATTACAAAAAAAAAATCGTCTTCATTTCCCCTTAATCTTAATCATGTCTAATTCCTATCTAATTGAGAATCTTAAAAATTTATGATATCGTTTATAGATCACACATTGAGTCAATTATTACTCACTACTACTACTTACTTAATTATATTTATAATTATGTGAGTGAGTAGCGGAAGTTTACTCTAAGTAAGATATACGTTTGACTACCGAAATGCCATTTTATCCCAGCTTATTTCACTTCGTAGCATTATAATATCATAGTGTCGCATTTTCGTAACATTGCAATATCGTAGCGTCGGAATATCGTAGCATTACAATATCGTAGCGTTATAATATCGTACTATTGCCGTATCGTAGCACTGCAGCGCCGTAGCAACATCGTAGCTTCGCTCTGTCATATTGATGTCGTAACATTTTCGTATCCTTGGAATAGTAGGTTGTAAGTAATCCTACTAATATTATAAATGCGAAAGTTTGTAAGGATGTGTGTGTGTGTTTGTTGCTCTTTCACGCAAAAACTACTGAACCGATTGCAATGAAATTTGGTACGTAGACAGCTGGACAACTGGAATAACATATATCATCAGCTCATACACGTTCCCACTGCTGGGAAACACGCCTCCTATGAGGGTTCAGGCCATAATCCACCACGCTGGCCAAGTGCGGGTTGGCAGATGTCACATGTTGTCGAACTTTTGATTCTTGGACATGCCGGTTTCCTCACGATGTTTTCCTTCACCGTTTTAAGCAGTGGTGATGCTATCCACATGTGCAGATAAATTGAAAAATCAATTTATTTCCTGCACGCTCACCCGGTTTCGAACCCCGACTTATCGATTTTTGAAGTCCGAGGTTCTCACCACTGAGCCACCACTGCTTTGGAATAACATATAGGCAACTTTTTATCTCGATATTCCTACGGGATACAGACTTACGCGGGTGAAACCGAAGGCACAGCTAGTTGATTATACATTAATTCTATGAGACAAGAATTATTAGTGAATATTAAAAGTATGGTAGTTTAAGTAGGATTTGATAGTTTAATTTCTTAGGGGTATGAAAGAGTTTGAATGACGCACGCACACATTTATACAATCAACGATACATTGGTTTCGGCTGGCTCTGTCAGTATAGAGTGCCGCACTCACACATACGAGTAAACATTTTACGCGCTCATAAGTAAGAATACGCGATTGACTAAAAACCTATTGATTTACTAAAAAAATAATCTGTATTTCATTACTATATTTTTTTAATAAGAATATGACAAAACATCAGAATTATTTCCAGTATGTGTTTAATATAAATTTAGCTTTTTCATTATTTAAATAAATGTTTAGAGGTATCTTTATGCCTGTCAAATGTCTGTCAAAATTTATACTAATATTATAAAGCTGAAGAGTTTGTTTCTTTGTTTGGTCTAAAGAGATAATCTCAGAAACTTTAGTCCGATTTGAAATTTTGTCCGATATACTGAAGTATATCATACATTTTTTATTTTTTTAAAGCACGAAGTTTTCTCATTATACTATATATAGTAATACTGTATAGCTATACTATATATAGCAAGTTAAGAGTGAAGTATTACATACATAATACTAATATTAAAAACGCAAAAGTTTGCAAGTATATGAAGGTTTGTTACTCTTTCGCGCAAAAACAGCTTATCGTGTCCGTATGAAATTTATTACAGAGATAGATTACAGTCTGGATTAGCACATAGGCTGCTTTTTACCCGGATACCAGACGAGTGACGCTGCGGGCTACAGCTAGTATTCATTGAAAGAAAGTTATGTTTAAGGGTTTTAATTAAACGAAGAAAAACATAAAAAGACGATGAGTTTCATAATGCTTCAGGAGGCTGGTGGAAGGCGACACGGGTTCAATTAGTAAAGGGTTTAAGAAGTACAATGGGGCGTTTTTGGTTTAATGAAAGAAGTTTAATTTCTGAACGAGTGGGGGCAAAGGTTGTGATTTATGATAATATATAATTGTTTTGGATGGTAACAAGTTAACTTGGGATTGCTAGCGGTCTAATACCTTGGACCTAGTAATGACTAACCAAAAAAATGCTTTACCCTTAGCATTTTAACCCATGTTCGCAGCAATAGAGTCTGTTACTCGATAGCTCATAAATTTTGTTGTAACTTGACGCAATTTTCGTGTAGTATTATCCTATATTTATCTGTCGTTGAATTTTATTTATCTAAGGATCCTATCTAAAAGTAATGTCTCAGGTGAACGGGTGTTGGATGACCATATTAAATAAAAAATAGTATAAATGTGTAATATGTCTGTCTTTTTCATTCCGGTGAAAATCGCTTAAGCAAATGTAATAGAAATATAGATTGAGATATAAATCATAGTTTATAGTAATCGAAGATTGATGCCATCAAGTGAGAGATAATTTTTAATCACGGGCGTTAGCGTTAATATCACCAGTTAACAAATATATTCATTCTAAAATTGGTAAATAAGTAACTGATGATATTGCCACCCCTATTTGTTGAATTTGAATTGTTTCTCCTAGGAATAAAAAATACTTTCGCTGGTAAATCCGAAACGAATTAGTCCTCCGTGATTCATGAAATTTAATTTCGCTGAAATTGTCAAAATGCCTTGAGAATAATTCGTAAGTAAGAGTCATTGGGATATTTAATAAGGCCGTGATGTTGTAATTTATTTATGGGAGTTAAATTATTACGACAAAGGTATGCCCAGCTGTTGTATACAAGTATTTCATTATAAATTATGGAGATTTCTCGGTTGTGACTAGTTGGTGCGCGTGGTTGTTCTTATTCAACCGACTTTAAAAGAGGAGCAGGTCGATTCGACTTTTTTTTGGATTTGTTATATGCGAACTTTCGACTGGGAGAATCGAGTTTGATTATATTTTTTATATTTAAAATCTGGTGTTTCTTCGAGGTCCCACTAAAATTTGGCGTAGTTCTTACATGCGAAGTTTTTGTTAAAAATATTTTTTTTTCCAGTTAGAAACGAAGGTGTCAAATGCCTATGTTTTACTATTTAAAAGCGCTTCTTTAAGAACTACAGTTTCATATATAAATGTTTAATTATTATTATAAACATTAGTAAAGGTTGCTCACAATGACAGTGTAGGTAACCTTAGCTTAATTATTTGTTGACCAATGTCATTGAGTTTGCTCTAAAGAATTTAGTAAAAGAAGGTAATGGCAATATGTTATATCAAATTGTTGCCTTTTATTACACAACGGTAAATATGAATTAATTCCAACGAACTTAAATAAGATTGTTTTGCATTTTTTTAAAGTAATATCAGGTAACTGAGCTGGTGGTTCACCTGGTAGTAAGCGATCACAACCGCCCATGAACATTTGCAGAAGTAGGGCCGCAAAAACGGTTACAAAACAATACATTATGAGCAGTGCAAAAAAAAGCATTAAAAATGCATTAAGATTTAAGAAGTACGTTACGGATCATACCAGAGACCTTTTTCCTTCTCCTCACCCTTCCCAATCCATTCCTTCTTTCCAGTCATCAATCCTCAGCTTATCCCTTATCCCTTAAAAGCGGGCAGTGCATTCTCAGATGTCTGAGCCTCTGCGAATGTTCATGGGCGGTGGTGATCGTTTACCATCAGGCGAACCACCAGCTTGATGCCCGCTACGATATTAAAAAAAAAACTTTTTCCACAGATTCTAATCTAGTGGCATAGTTTATAATCTCACGGTTTTTCAATTATACGACTACATACACACTTAAAATTGAGGTGCTTAATTATAATGTTGGATGGTGCCAACATTGCAATTTATTAGAAATTATAAAACTTGGTTAATTAAACGACTAAGCAACCTTAAATCATCGAGAGGCTTTGCTTAATTTATACCATCTACTTTATGTTAAGGAACGATTTTGTGGTTTAAAGAGTAAGTGATAGCAGGATCGGTGAATTTGTGAATATTAAAATTAATGGCTATGAAACGGAACAGATAACTGTTCCTGTTAGTTACGGTCAATTGGATAAACGTATTGATCCTTATTAAAGCTTATCCACGAGTACGCTACTTAATAAATGTTGGTTGTATCTTTAATTATGGTACAGTTTGAGTCCCAAGAAATTACATCGGTTCTATCCCGGATACCCCATGGGAACGGGAACTATGTAGAAGAAATCCAGACACCGTTTATCTTTTCCTTTACTAAGCGGACGGTTCGCTTGATGGTCAGCCAGCACCCATATTTTAAGATATAATCTTTCCCGCTTTTACGGGTTAAGGGATGAGGAAGGGATTGACGACAGGAATAAAAGACTGGGCAGCGAAGGAAAGGGATATAGTCCTCCCCCTGAAACTGCAAATTTCCCTTTCAAAGAAGTAACTCTATCTCCACTTGGACCAGTCCTTTAATTAAACTTCTTTATTTTTTACAATGCTATTAAGCCACGGTAACGAGACGTTTTCTAATTTCCTACACCACCTAATAAAATGAACTAGCTATTTTACTCGGTTATCTTAAATTAAAAATAGATTGAATCTTTTATTCAATTGCTGCAGCGGGCCGGTTAGGGGAATTGGAGTTTTGTAGATTTACGAATAGTTATATATTTCTTTGGAATTACATTTAATGTTGTTGGAGTTTATGATGGTCGAGAGGTTGGATCTGTATTAGAAAATGTATGGTGTTGTGTTCACCCTTTATTGATCATTCAATATGACAATAAAGGGACGTCAAAAGTTAAATGACGCACGCACCATTATACACTTAGCGAGTCAAGGTCTCGATCGGCTTTGTCGGTACTAAGAAATAAGAAAATGCGATTTACCAAAAACCCATTGATTGTAATAAAAAAGCAAATCACATTTTTATGCTTCTTAAAGAATTTGACAGAAATCAGAGTGATTATCCGTATATTCGTACAGGTCAATTCTATAAAATTCAAATGAGCATGTATATAAGATTACTTTTACATATATCTACGTAAAATTCACATGATATGTATGACATATATGATTCTCATTCAATAGAACCGCACCCAAAAACGCAAGGACAGATTTCGTATTATAAACAAAAAAGCATTTTTTCAAATGAATAAATAAAAGTATTTTATTTTATACGATTATCTAGACCACATTCTATACGTAAAATGGATGAAAATGGATCTTTTATTTTTTGGTGGCAGACAGTTATAGCTTAAGTTTATTGATATGAATTGTGGCAGGATTTTAATTCTAACGTATTAACGTATTTAAGATATCTTAAATACGCTACAGCAATAAAATTATATTAAAATATATATTATTCGTTACGTTTGTAACTCTAATGAAATCTTTACATATTAAAATACAGGTCGTACAAGTCGCTATCTCAATCTGCGGCCTTAAAAGTTTCGAAATCAGAAGTTCCACCATGTATCCTACTTTAAAAATAGAGGAAGTTTGCTCGGTGGAAACAATCAATAAAGGGGTTAAGCCAAGCGACTTAAAGCCGACTTTGCGTAAACAGAAAATTTTCCCGCAACTCGCTCAAATAAATGTGAAGCTATTAATCTCATAGCTTATTTCGGCGCTAGGGAGTCTTCACACATCGCTCTTAGTGCATTTTGAAGAGATTTAAAAATATACATTTCAGTAGGATTATTAAATATAATACAATCATTTTTAATACGAATTTAAAAAAATACGACACTTATTTATTTATTAATTTAGTTTTTATTCATAGAAACAAAAAAATATACCCAAATAATGATTTTTTACAGTCTTTTTAAATAGAACTTTTCACAGTTTAATCTTATATATAAAATTCTCGTGTCACAATGTTAGTCTCTATACTCCTCCGAAACGGCTTGACCGATTCCTCTGAAATTTGGTAAGCATATTGGGTAGGTCTGAGAATCGGCTAACATCTATTTTTCACACCCCTAAATGATAAGAGTAAGGCAGAACAGCGTTTGCCGGGTGCAGCTAGTAAGTGTATAAAAATTGAATTAATCTATGGGTTCAAAGTGACTTAAAACGAGATGAAGGAGTGGGTTGTACATAAACATAGAAGTGAAGCTAATAAAAGAATTGGTGGGACACATATATGCAAATAATAAAAATTAATGCGCTGAATAAAAGTAAAAAGTAAAGATTAAAGTTTTAATAAAATAAGACTTTATTTACTACTAGTAGTGCTACTCGACAAAAAAAAAAATCAATCCAATTGGGAACCTCATTCGTTTTTTGTAACGTCGGTAAAGAAATGTTTTAACTCATATTGCAATATGTAGCGTATAGCAGTAGCGTATGACGATGTCTTACCTCATGCAGTATTTCATCAATGCATGATGTATGAACATCTTTTGTTGAAAGGTCGTTTATATTTTCCTTGATTTATGCCCATATCGAGGGTACGTGTTCATTTTTCATGGTCTATAATGAGATAAGTTTGTATTACACGATCCGTTACAGGAATAGATAAATAATGTATGGTTATAGCTGATTGTGGATGTAGCTGAGCCTTTCCGAGTTGGGAGAAGTCGCTCAGAGAAAGGGCAAGGGGTGCGGGAACAGCCCGAGCTGCATTTGCCACGATGTTAGTAATTCGGGACTCTATTTAAGGGCTGTTGCGCGCATTTTTTGATGTCGTTTTCATCATCACTTTGTGAAACTGAACACTTTCAGAAATGAACACTTTCATGAAAAAGATCGAATTATTGTTTTTTTTTTGTTCTGAACCTACTCTAGATGCGTCGTAGGTATATTATATTATATAGTACTAGCTACGCCCCGCGGTTTCACCCGTGTAAGTCTGTATCACGTAAGAATATCGGGATAAAAAGTTGCCTGTATGTTATTCAAGATGTCCAGATCTACGTGCCAAATTTCATTGCAATCGGTTCAGTGGTTTTTCATACATATCCTTAAAAACTTTTGCATTTATAATATTAGTAGGATTATATTATCTGTGATAATATAAACATTTTTGAATCGTAATAATTTTCGGTATCGTCCATTTTTAATCGCAAAGGTTCTAAAGCTTTGTTTGATGCAGAAGCGGTAGGTATTTATTACAAATAACGTAATATAGTATTATGTCTATATATCTGTAAAAAGGCTAGGTATTTTCTATGGAAGCCAGACATAATAATTTAGTTATATGTTTAGCATATTTTTAGTTTCTTCTTTTAATATATTAGAACTACTAAATGTTAATTGTTATTGTATTGAATACATTTATTATGGAAGTCTACGTTACATAACGTCATGTACGCCATGGATGAAACCGCGGGGCACAATTAGTTTAATTCATAAATGTATTTATCGAGTGTACGTAGTATCCATTATTTTTTTAAATGATCTTACATCTATTTGAATCTTTTGTTAGCAAGCTAATGACGTACAAAGTTAATCGCCCTTCTCGTCTAAATTATAATCATTGACAACACAAAACAGGTAAATGCGTATCATTATGCAAAGGCCATTAAACTCTTTCCCTCATATTTTTGAATACACCTCGAAACACAAAAGGTTTTTCACAAAGAGCAGTCATCAATCACCTCTCCAAGCTTTTTACTTACTGGTTCTAGAACTATGTGAGGGATAACGGAATAACTAGATTGCCGAATAATGTTTTTGGGCCTTTAGGTGAAGGACTATGTGTATAGGAATAAAACAATTTAAGTTTAGTGACCTTAGAATATAAAGGATTGTTTGTAAAAGGTATTGAATGGAAATATGGTCTTTGTAAAGTTTTTCATACGGTGAATAAGGGAGACCGAGACATAGCCAAATTTCAGAGAACTATTAAAATACTAGCTGCGCCCCGCGGTTTTACCCGTGTGAGTCCGTATCCCGTAGGAATATCGGGATAAAAAGTTGCCTATATGTTACTCCAGTTGTCCAGGTATATCAGTGTGTACCAAATTTCATTGCAATCGCTTCAGTAGTTTTTGCGTGAAAGAGCAACAAACACACACACATCCTTACAAACTTTCGCATTTATAATATTAGTAGGATAGCTCTTGTAAGTGCTACATCTATTTGCACATTAATATACATTAAGGTATTTATTAATACACGTCCCCTAACTAATACTTTTTACGATAAAATCGACGTTGTTGAGTATAGAGGTATCTCATCCATATTCTAAAATGGGAATAAATGAAGATAATTTCATATCAATCACAGCAATCGGTTGAAAATTCACGGAGTTAAACAAATACGTCACAGAACAATGACTGACGAACAAACAGACCAATTAGACGGCGATTTATTTTACAATACCTTATAGCTACCCGTGTCCGCTGTTTGCGGGAACAATTATCGGAATTCGTTCGCAGTTGCACAGACAACAATATTTCAGCGTTTATCACTGCGACCACATTTCGCTTTGTTTCAATTTTATTTCTGTTCGCATCGGATTTTACGAATAGCATTTTATGGATAAATTTTGGTTTGAGGAAGAGGTTGTTGGTAGTTTTGGAGAGACTATATATGCTTTTAATTTGCGTTTAAATTTATGTAGTTACTTGGTTTACGCCCGCGGCTTCGTGTGCGTTGTCAAAGGATAAGTCTAGAGGTCCAGCTTCGCCTGTAAATAGATATAGACTTTAACAATTAGGGATCACGTATGAATCACGTCACGTATTCAGGTGGTAGTTTAATCGTTTTGTTGTAGTAGTATTATTGAAAATTATAGATTGTAGCGTGTAATTGGCCTCTTTTATAAAACTGTTGAATTTTTAATTATATGTGCATAATGTAATGTAACTATCAGTTAGGCTTTTTTCCAGTTTTGACGGGTTTTCGGGCGTAATGAAGGAAACCGGGTGTGAAGTGTGTTCGCTTTACAGTCGTCGAGTCACGAGTTTATAATATGTAATGTGTAAATGCACCATCATATTATAACTAAAGCCATAAACGTAGCATCCATACCGAGCCTATAATCCGCACCAACCGTTATCACACGTGACGCGCTAGATTTAAAATCCCCATATCACGTATAATTCAAAAGCAAAGCAATCACATTGCAGCAAACAAATTGTGATTCGCGACCGCAGCGACGTATCCTATTCCACAATTCTGGTTCACAATTTGAAGACGAGCCGTCGGGAATACAGATTCGCGGATATTTTGCTGCCTTTTGCGGGGTGTGATGCAGCTACCGATGTAGGGGTCTAGATGTGACGTGACGTAATTGTATCTATATTATTCTATTTTATTAGTTGACAAAGGTGCTGGTCGCCTGGTGGTAAGGATATACATATACAGGGGCTATGCCTGTGCAAATGGTTCACTAACTTTACTGGATAAGAGAGGATTGATGGGACGGTTTTCTGTGGGGGTGTTGTACCTCCCCGGTGCGAGCTGGTACAATTGATGGTGAAGCGTGCTGCGACTTCTACATGTGTATATTCGTACCATTTTATGTCAATAAAGATTTGAATATACATTTTTATAATCATCTTACGCTATATATCCAACTGGCTGTGCCCCGCGGTTTCACCCGCGTAAGCCCGTAGGAATATCGGGATAAAAAGTTGCCTATATGTTATTTCAGTTGTCCAGCTATCTACGTACCAAATTTCATTGCAATCGGTTCAGTAGTTTTTGCGTGAAAAAGCAACAAACACACACACATCCTTACAAACTTTCGCATTTATAATATTAGTAGGATAATATGATATTATATCCAATAATAGTCAAGTGGCACATCTAGCCAGCTATATCCGTGCATGCATCGTAAATCCAATTGTCATTCAGGATGCAAATAGTCCGCATATCCGCGCATGACACTATTCTTTGGGACGCTTATAAGTCTGCATTAGAGTGACACTGGGTACGAATAAACTTGCATGATCTTTGGTCGGCTTTTAGGATTGTAGGTCATAGAACGGGCTTACTCCGGGCTTACTTAGTATAGAGATTTTATTCAGTCGAATTCGATGCGATTCAACAGTGGATTGGAAGTCTTGGAGCAGTGACAGCGCATGACTGTGGTGTGGTATTAAATTGACATCGAGCGACAATCCTACTTCCTACCCTACTAATATCATAAATGCGAAAGTTTGTAAGGATGTGTGTGTTTGTTGCTCTTTCATGTAAGGACTACTGAACCTATTGCAATGAAATTTGGTACGTAGATAGCTGGATAACTGGAATAACATATAGGCAACTTTTTATCCCGATATTCCTACGGGATACAGTCTTACGCGGGTGAAACCGCGGGGCGCAGCTAGTGTAGATAACTTTTTCCATAACTTTCTGGATATAAACTAGCATTGGTTGCATAGTAATAATTCAAAATTGAAGTCGAATGAAAATCGTAATTGAATTGAAAACGAAATCAAAATAGAAATAATTTCGGTGGTAAGGGTAATATGATAAATGATAGGTATATGGGTATCCTACTATAAGTTCTATTGACTACCAGTGTTTTTACCTTCTAGCTAATACAACCTAATTTTTTATAATCAAATTTCGGCAAGTCATTGTAGATAGTTTTGGTTACCTGGTGACGAGTCTGTAGTTTTGGGTAAAAATATACGTCAGTGTCACATTTTTATTCTAACATCGATTATATCTTACTTAAATACACTTATCTGGCTATAGTCTCTTAAAATTTTTGGGTTACGAAAATTTGACCATGTGTCAGAATTTCGGAAAAAGCTCAAGTGGTTGCCAATTCGTCAACGCCGGAATGCTCACACTCTTCATCTGCTTTTTTCTATTCTTTTCAATCCAAACACACCTAAATACTTAAAATCTAATTTCAATACCTTGCTTCGGAGTCCTATACATTAAGGTCATCTAATAGTTTTCTGCTTCGTTTTCCAGCTCATAGTACAAACATTTATAGCTCTTCGTTCACCGTATCGGCAATCCGTTTGTGGAATGCTCTTCCAGAAACGATCCGTAACGCTCAAACTTTATGTATACGTGTATTGCTATTAAACTTATTGTAAGTAGTTTATATTTTGTTACTTTTTTATTATTGTTAACTTATTTATTATTATTTTTTTGCCTTTATTAATTTTCCAATAGACTGCCTGCCTATGTGCGTTTTGCTAAAAATATATTGTCCTTTACCCAACGGTTGCCTGGTAGAGATGGCTTTTAGCCATAAGGCCGCCATTTGCATTCTAGTTTTTGTTAAATTTTATTTCTTTTTTATATTTTGAAAGTGTGAAAGTGTGCAATAAAGAATAAATAAATAAAATATCTATAACTAGCTGTCCGCCCCGTCTTCGTCTATAGGCAATAGCACTTAGGACTGCCTGATATTAGCAGGTTCAAACAAACTCTTCAACTTTACATTATGAGTATAATTGTGAGATACATACATATCTTTCATACAATGCTGTCTAGACTCAACACGGCATTAAATAATCAGTGACTACACTAACCTTTTTCAATGAAAAGGACAATTGAAAACATACTGGAATAATAGTATTTTCTTGTGTTTGATTTCACGCGAGTATTATACATTTAGAAATTATAGGAGTTATTATACTGTCAGTCTCCCCGTGACCACGCTCGCTGTAAAGTGTTCCAAACGTCGGGTTAATATTATAATGAATAAATCGCGTTTAAAATCTGTTAAAAGGTTTTTAATTTCTAAACATACATATAATAAATTTTTAGTACAAAATTAACGCCTAAGATATTTCCTGTATATATTCTTTTCTCGCTTCCACGTCCATTGACATGGAAACAATTACACTGGTTTATCTCACAAATAGGGGGACGCAGATTGAATGTTATCAGATCATTAATCTTTTATCGATTCATTTTGTCGTATTCGTAATAAACATTATATACAATTTAATCAATGTAAGTTTTACCACTAAATTATAGGATTTACCCAAATGATTTGGCATATGTTCGGAACTTACCATAACAATTTATTTCATACTAGTTTTATCAACCGATTGAAAACAGTGTGTATTAAACAATTTCATGTCGTCATGGATATATTACATAAAGATGTTTAACTTGTATATTGGTTTTCGTTATTTTTCGACTTCTGCTGAGGAATACACCAACTCTCGGCAGAGTTCATTCATTTGTTAAAAATATTTAAATTTCATCACAAAATCAATTATTACTGTTATTTAAATAATTACAATATTCTTTTCTTTTTGAACTTGCTAATAAATACAGGAAAAAGGTTTAAGATAGGTTAGAACAGTGAACTACAAATGCAAATTCTAAACCCTAAAACCGAATTCTACCATTTTATTTGGATAGGACTTAGGTGGATATTTTAAAAACGCTATACGTGCCAATTGAAAAATTCATTCTATTTTGTTTCCAAGCGTTTTTATTCGAAAACATTTAAAGATAATACCAGTAGAATTCAAGTGCTGTTTCACAATAAATTTAAGAGACAGTGAGCTGACAGGGAGGTGACGGTGTAGGGGAAATAAAAAGGATTTATCTAAGAGATTGCAGTGTAAAGTCAGCGGTATTGAATATCACTGCGAAGGATATTGGGTTTACTAAGCTGGCTACTAAATACGGCAGTTGGATTTGTTATGGTTTTATCCAGGCTTGTCATAGCCTGTTTATTCTTAGCTGATGGTATTTGAGCTGGTTAGAATGTTATAGATGTATTGATGTACTATTTTATAATATAGTACACGCACACTAGTAACATTATATGTGTAAGTCACAACGGTAACTGTTTGTTAAAATATGCGAATAATACAAGAACAAATAAAAAATTAAATTCTTCCTTAGTCACAATTTAGGGAGCCGGAGGCCCGATTCTGTTTTTTGTCAGCCTTTCCAGGTCACGCCGGGAATGAAGAAGTTGTCAATTCTTGCCTTTAAGTCCTTATCCTTATGAAGGCTGGCAACTGGAAAGGCCCTACTTCTTCATGGGCAGTAGTGAATCGCTCCCACTAAAACCATAAGCTAAATTGTCGACACGATCATGAAATAATAAATAATCAAATAAAAATATTAAGAAATAATCGGAATAACGTTTGATTACAACATGTTTTTGATAGATAAAAACAAAAGAGTTCAACTGATAATTTGAGAACTGCTTTTTTTGTAAAAATGTACATTTTTTAATATGATTATTATTTTCAACTTTAAAAACAACTATTATTTATGAAATTTCACCATCGACATTTATGCGAACTTTGTCTGTCTAGCTCCGACGCCATTTTAGCTGTTACTCCGTACGAGTATACATATTTAATAGCTTGCATAATATGCAATGTATATTTGTAACTCTATTTTTCTATTTCTCTTAGTTTTTTTTATGAATAATTAATAGAGGTTTTTTCAAATATTTTATTAGTCGGTCCCACGCAGAGCGCAATTAATTGAGAAAGGAAAAATGAAACCGTTTTATTTTATTTAGCGTATTTTTTCAAATATCGAATCTTTAACACATTCGCTATATCAATTTAAAAAAATTCGTAGATATTTTTACTAAAATACAGAACTACTATCTCATCATAAACAGTAGAAGAGGATACATTTCACCAAACACAAGCAATGGGCAAACCCGACCCGGATCTAGAAGATGTCCCAATCAATTCTTAACAGAGCGACTCAATGGAACAAACTTTATAAACGTCCGCAGTCATTAAAACTTCGTGGGCATAAAAACGCGGGAAAAATTTAAAAGGGCAAATTAATCAAAGCGTAGTTATACTTATAGCACGAGAACAAAGTTATCTCAATTAAAGTACCGACTTTATGGTGCAGCAAATTTTATGAGAAAACCAGCCTCGTTTTAGCCTTATTCCGTGTTACCTGCGAGTGGTTTGGTTGCGGCTGTGTTTGTTTTAGTAAGTTTAGTGGAAATAATTGTGTGGAAGTAACAATGTACAAGTATATAAACAAAGTAAATAATGTAATGATTTGTTTGAAAAGTATCTTTAATTAGGCAATTACTTATAGAAATCTTAATGCTCTGGTATCCTGCATAATATCATCATCATCATCAGCCCATATATGTTCCCATTGTGTCCCAGCACAGGCCTCCTATGAGGGTTCAGGCCATAATCCACCACGCTGGCCAAGTGCGGGTTAGCAGATGTCAAATGTTGTCGAACTTTTGATTCTTGGACATGCCGGTTTCCTCACGATGTTTTCCTTCACCGTTTTAAGTCCGAGGTTCTCACCACTGAGCCACCATTGTTTTTTGCATTTAATATATAGATAAAAAATCGAGATCGTATTGAAAAAACAATTGAAACGTACCAAGAAACACGATGTTAATGAGCGAATTTCTTTCGCTGTATGTTTAAATCAATATTTCTATAGAAATCGTCCCTGACTCGGCCACCTTCACTTCATGGTACCTACAGGTGCAAAGGTTGGCAACATTTCCTTTTGACATTGTTTCGGAAACGGTATAAATGCTGGGAAAACTTGAGAGTGCGCGAGGAAGCCCCGGGTAGAAAACTAGTCATGAACATTTCGAAAAAAAAGACATGTAAAACTATGCTTTTTTATATAGTTTTATAGTCGTTAATATATAACAAGACATCGAAGAGCATCATATTCCTTTATAATATTGCCAACTTGAATTTAGAATCTTGCAAATATTCGAGAAAAATACCGTTTAAAAATGTAAATACTTCCCACTCTTTTACATATCGATTGAGAGCCGATGAAAATATAATAAATAGCATAACATGATTTCAGAAAGTAAGTTTCCCTTCACAAAAGTTTTCAATATTTACATATTTGAGGTTTTGTATTTTTTCGCGCCAATTTCACTCTATTGTGAGGACAACGTGACATTACTCAGGATGTTCCATCCATTGAGATAGGCCACGTCAACATTATGGTCTTATCCTGAAAGCGGGATGTTTTGACCATTTTTTAAGCTATTTAGATAGGTATAATGTTTTCACATCCGGGAATAAATAAGCGGAAAGTTTGTGAAGATATTCGTATAGAATGGAGTATGTATGTATCATTCGTTGTTGGTACATTGTTGCGTTTAAGTAAAACGGTTGTGCAGTGATGGATTAGGCTTTCGTTGAATAGGAAAGTCGGGTTGGTGATTGTTAGTGTGTATGATTTAACAAGAATTATTTAATTTATCTACACATGATAAATTTCAAAGGTTGTTATCTAAGCTATAATATTGTATATGTTGTTGTTGTTGTTGTTGTTGGTAATTGTGGCAATTAGAATTAAGATAAACCACGGGAGAGTCTTATAAAATAATCATAATGAGCGGAAAAAAACACTCTAATATGTATGTATGTCAAAATAATACACATGTATATTTGATAAAATGCCGTCTTTATCTAACTTCTTAAAAGATGGTTATGCGATGGAAATCAGTATGCTGTTATCAATGATGGTGATGAAGACTGAACCGACTTCAAATTGTCATGGGGTCAGCTTTCGAATAAAATATCAAAATTGGTTCATACAGTCGAAAGTTTTGTGCCAACAAACATAAAAAGGATAGGTATTTATACAACAGATTTGAGAACCTATTGTTTTATAGAAATCGATTGCAAAAATTTAAAGCTATCAACACCCCGATCGAGAAAGCTCCCTGATTCTCTATACATCTATTTTTATATTCATATTAAATCTCAAGAATGGCAACAATTGAATTAATAAACACACGTCGTGACCTCTACCACGAAGTCGAAAAATTGGAAAACAACTTGACGCTAAGGCGAATCGATAACTCAATAACACATACATAGCGATATATCGAATATGATATCTAGAACTGCGCACTAGACAGCAGACAATGGTTAAATAAACAATTTGTATTCTGCCGCAAAACATATGGGAGATTAACATTATACAGGGTGGATATTTATCATCCCGGCCTATCAGCACACACAGTTTCACAGTCGAAAGTTTGTATTTATTGATGGTATTGTGATTATAGAAAAAAAGTTACAGATATATAAATGACAAGATATGGAAGATATGTAAGAGCTGCTTTTACTTATTGCGGTGGTCTGGTAGATATCGCTTAATAGTGATAAGACGGCTGTCTGTCTTTTAACCTCTTGTGCTGTACATTTTCTGTACAAAAAAGTATGTTATTATTATTTAGCTTCTACCGCTTCCTTGTCACAGTGGTTAATACGTAAGTGGTTTTATTTTCCCGATTGAGAATCACAAACAAAATGTATCAAATACGTCTCTTCTGTATGGACACAAAAACTGATCACCTTCTAGTCTATACAGATAATCGATCAGTAAATCTATATATCATCTGGCTCACGCTTTTGTAAGTTATATAGTAATAGCTGCGCCCCGCGGTTTCACCCGCGTAAGTCCGTATCCCGTAGTAATACCGGGAAAAAAAGTTGCCTATATGTTATTCCAGTTGTCCAGCTATCTACGTACCAAATTTCATTGCAATCGGTTTAGCGTTGCGTTTTGCATTGCAAAAACTATTTTGCGTGTAAGAGCAACAAACACACACACATCCTTACAAACTTTCGCATTTATAATATTAGTAGGATAGTAGGATTCATGTGGTTTATTTAAGTTTCCATCCCTGGATATTCTACTAAAACCTCCATCCTGTATGTTTCACGCGTTATATGCGTGTGTTTGCTTTTCATTCATCGCCATGGATGGTATAACTGCTGATTGGTTTATTGATCTAATTATGAATTGGTTATTTGGGAGGCTGAAGTTTTGGGTTTTAGTGCCTTATGTCATAACAAAGATGAGGTTCTGGTTACTAGGAAGATGTGAATAAAATTTCTATTCGACCCTTCTACGATAATAATACAAGCTTAAATACGTTGGCCTACCTTTCGAGTGACTGTTTTTATGGAACAGTTTTTGTTTAGTAAAAAATTTCTAGAATCAAATTTTTAAATGCATTTATTGTATTGTAAATAAGTGTGATGTGTCCCAAAGCTGGACGAAGGTCTCCTCAAGATGCTTCCATGAAACACAGTCTTGTGCTGTTAAAGACATTCTTTCATGGCCATCTCTTCTTCTGCCGCAACCTATTATATGACTTATTACTTGACGTATGAAACACAATCATCAAGAATTGCTACGTGAAGTAACCACGTATTGAATTCTTCGTTTCACGTCAAACATCGTTATGTTATATGTCTCAAGGATACATTAAGAAATAATTGAAATACCACGGGATCTTGTATCGCTCGAAGCGGGATTAGACATTTCAGCGACAGTTCGTATTAGTGACGTACAGTGTCGATAAGATCGAGATTGTCGATATAATATTTCGCTTTTCGTCGACCCGTTTTCTTTCCCTCACCCTTCCCAGTCCAATTTTTTTTTCCAGTTCAAAATCTTTTGCTTATCTCTTACCACTTAAAAGCGGGCTATGCATTACCTCTGCGAATGTTCATGGAAGGTGGTAATTACTATCAGGTGAAACACCAGCTCAGTCGCCCGCTATGACAAAACATTTCTTGCACAAACAATACAGGAAAAGATTTATTAGATGTGACTAGTATGCTTGGTGCAATCTCACCTGTCAGTTAAAGCAGTTAGAATGTTTTTTTAGAATACTATTTATTGCATGGTTATCCTTTGTTATTTGATACAGCGATACATAGTGCATTTTATTGGTGTTTCTTTATAAGGATACGTTTGTATAGGATTGAAAGATACAGTCCATCACGTAGTTCTCATTAATAACTCGTACAGCAAAGTAAGAAATCTTGCAATGTTTATTAATTTACAGGAGCACATTTACAATCGAAGTTATAAATGCGAAGATAAGATATATTGACCGGTTTTAGAGAGAATTCAATAAAACAATATACCATTTTTAATACATGTTATGTATACAGACTTGCACGGGGCATAAAGCTGGTATATGTTATGTTACTTTTGTAAGGACACATAATTTCTGAAGGATCTTTTATCGATATAAATTTGTACGTCCCAAATAAATGAAACCTAGAGAATTATTCCAAAGCTACAGTAGTGCGTGGTGTGATATTTCAATGTATAACGACTTTGAATCAATTACAGTACCTAACAATGTTACTATCTAGCTAATCTAAATATTAACAACCGACTTCAAAAACGGAGGTTGAAAGATTGTACCACGCAGACGAAACTGCGGGCAACAGCTAGTATAGTATTTCAAGACGTGATTCAACATGCCTTATTGGTAAAACCCCTTATCGAAATTGATAAATGATTATAATCAACTGCTTGGATCATGACTCCATTACTGTTATTGTTGTGATTGACAATTTGATAAAATGGCGATGTAGTTATTTATTTATTCCTCACTTATAATAAAAGTAAAAACCTTTTATGCGCTAGGAGATAAAACTTTAGACGAGTTCCCATCTGCTTGCTTTTGTTAAAGATATATCCATATCATATCCCATTGCAGGGAAATATGCCATCTATCACGGTTTATTTGACGATGATATACATGTTTTATATTGTGAAAGATAATATATATTAATGGTTAAATGGCAGATAAGCGTAGTATTATTTTCTTTCAAAAATATGGAAATATGTTTTTGTGTCTTCGTAGTATATAGGTATTATCATAATTGTAATTTGTGTTATCACTTATCAGTGAAGTGTTAACATTTTGCAAAATCAAAGATTCAAAGACATGCAAATCACACCTCACACCACGACTTTACCACTGTGTTTTATTTCGTGAGTTGGGGAGCGGGGAGCCTGTATCCTTATCCTCAACCTTAGTCTATCTTTATGTCCTTTATGCCCATCGCTAATGCTTTTTTTATCCCTAACCCCTTAAAAGCGAACGACGACTTTGCAGAGTCTCTAGCCTAGTTCTCTACACATGTTCATGGTCGGGACATGATTGATTATCACCATTCGAACCACCAGCTCGATGCTCATACTTATTTCTGCTACAATAAAGCCTTATTTAAGAAGATTCTTTTACTATCTTACACGAATTGATACACAATACGTATCAAGCAAAATATAAAACTTCAAACGGGACAAAGGACATTGGACCGTGTACAAGGCTAAAGCAATTTAGGCTCAGAGAGTGCAAAGGGCAGCCTCCGTGCTGCGGGGACGACGAAGCTGATTATTTCCACTTTGATTAATTGATGGCCAGATTTTAAGCAAGGCGTTTATTAATTCGTGCCTCGAGGTATCTTGTGAGACTTAAGATTTGGTAATACAATAAAATTTTGCTTGTAATTTACAGCGATTAGAATAGTTTTTAATTAAGATACCTTGTTGTTTTTTTTATTATTCACGTGCGTTTAATTAGAACTATAGCATATTTTTCATTGTCTACCTGAATCTAATTATATATATATATATATATATATATATATATATATATATATAGCATACAATGAAATTGGATATGAGTTTTGTTGTACGAGACAATTCATCAATAACGTAACTATACTAATCCTTATAAATGCAAATGCTGATGATTGAAGATGAAATTTGTACAGATTATTGAGGTTCGGGGTCATAGGATAGTCTAACAAGCTATTTCAGTGACGTCATTCTATTTTTGATTGCCTTATTAAATATTAGACAACTCATTAAGATCTTTTCCCAAAGCGCAGGAGCTCGCAATTAGTCGTCTCTGTCTAAGACCCTTGTAATATATAAATAAATAACTTGGCCATACCACAAGAATTATAATCTGGTATTATAATACCAGCTATAATAAATAATAATATACATATGGAATTATTTCTATTTCCATTTCATTGTAAATTTTGTATAGAATCCTTCAAACCATCGTTATTTAGTCATAAATTCATAGAATTCCACAGAACTACAGCAATATGCATGCAGTAGTATAATGATCCAGCTATTATATATTATAATTTGAATTTATATTTGAATTTCAATTGCCCTTATCACACTTAATGGAGTACATCGCTGTGCGTCCGTTTATTTATTATAGTGGTCGTAGTTTCAGGGAATTTTGAATTGCTATATGATTGATAATAGATAAGATATGTTTGAACACTTTTTATCGATTTCTTTTAACTAAATAGGTTCTGGTACCTTTTCTTACGTGAATTAATTGTTTATTTAGTATTATCCACTTCAAAGATAGCAAATTGCATGTATGCTTCCAGATATGCTGATTCGATACTACATTGAAAGCACTTAAATCACATAGATATAAGCATAACTTTTAATTTTTTAAAACCAAGCTAATATATGAATCTCATGTTTTATCAGATTGTTCTGCAAGCAGGACACTCACTTAATATTTTGAAATGAAAAGTATTTAAATTATCATTCGGTTTTTCTCTTTATTCAATCAAATAATAGTTTGAGCAGAATGCTTTGTAAATTATTCGATGTCCATTTATTTGCATAGTATAAATAAATAGTTAATGGCTTAGGGAAAAATGGAAACATGGGATTGGTAGAAGCAGAGACGGACTTTTGTAAGTCCGTCTCTGCTATATAGAGTATAAAAAACGAGAAATAACGATTGTTCGTTATTTCTCGTTTTCAACCGACTTTAAAAAGTAGGTTATCTATTCGACTGTATTTTTGTTGCCTTATAACTTTACATCGGGTGAACCGATTTTTATTTGATATCTGGTGTATTCTGTGTTAGCACACAGAATACGCTTTTATTAAAATTTAGTCTTGTTCTAACAATTTGAAGGCGCATTAGGTTTTTGATAGAAATAACTATTCTGCAGAAATTTTAATAAAAAACCCCGCATAAATAAAAGCAAATTAACTCATGTTATGTCTTATTAGATGTTTTATATTTATATTTTGATATACGAGTATGCTAATGGTACAATAAACAATAAAATAAAATGAAATTCATCTCAAATACTCGAATAAAGCTTTGGCCCAACAAGACGAGTAACTTAATCAAACCTGATCGCCGATATTTAACAAACTCAAGAACAAACAAACAAACAGAGGAACCCAAAACACAAAACACCACTTATCACAGCTGATAATCAAGCAATAATTATTGATACGATGCAATCGATTCCAAGTTTCAATTACTTCAAAATGGATCTCAAATTGGTTGTCTTCATTGTTATTCTGAGTGTGTGTGACGGTGATTTGTCATACGGTTACCATAGAAATGTGGGGGTTAAGATGGCGAATTTTGTTCAGCAGCATGAGAGGATGGCGAGGATAATAGGCGGGGCTAAAGTACCAGCTACCACTTCGTATCCTTATCAGGTAGAAATTTGCAGATGGTGATTTTTGAAAGAGTGGGAGATTGAGATTTATTTTGTTTTTAATTGTTTACTCGGTTCTGGAATTGGATTCCAGATGTTTGAAGGTTATGTTGCCTTATTTGTTTTAGATTTAGTTAGTAAGTGGTAGAACAAAATATATGATAATTCGAAAAGATTGTGTCTTTATATTTTTTTTATATTTTTGCTAAATAAACGATTTTTACTTATTTTTATCTTAATTAGAGCTCTTACATTATTGGGTTTTGTTTAATCTGGTGACGAAATATTTATTTGTAGGATGAATCATGCCGCCTTATCTAATAGCCATTTGTATTCTTTGTCACTTTTGTAATATCCAATATAGATAGATTATATTTTTAATGATTATAATTTGTACGAATACTGGTTTCTTGAACAATGTAAAGAATAGAAAAAAGCTATTATGAAACGGTGATGTATTTTTAAATATTTAAAATGTCCATGAAAAACTTAAAGTTTTTATATTTCACATAAACATTTCACGAAAACCATATCAAAATCGGACGTGTTTTTTCGATGCAACATTGTAATAATTTAATTGATGTTTCATAATGTTTGAGATTGTTTATTGTTATCTTTATTACATCTATAGTTGTAGTGAGGTAGTTAGTTTTATAAAACAAATAGAGTAAAAGGAATTCGATTGCTTAGGCGGGTGGGTTTCCGAGAGACGTCGCCCAAGTATGGCGAAAAACGCAAATTCGAACCCCGCTTCATAATAATTTATTTTCTATTTTTTTCATAAATATTGAAAAATAGAAATTGATGCTATTAAAAATGAATGGTTTATTGGAGAATTGAGTCCACGTCATTTACCAAAGTCAGATTGGATATCTTATTATAATACAAATATACTCCAACATAGCATTACGTATTATATAAACAAAAAGCAAATAATTGTAAAGTCAATTAACTTTCTTAGGCAGGCATAGTAGCAACCCTCACCACTGGATGGACGTCCATTTGCGGAGGAGCTCTCGTGTCGAACACTCGCGTCCTAACCGCGGCTCACTGCTGGTGGGACGGTGTCAGTCAGGCGAAGAGCTTCACAATAGTTCTCGGTTCTTTGACCATATTCTCTGGTGGTACGAGAATAGCCACCAGCGACGTTGTGGTGCATCCGTCGTGGAATTTGAATGACTATACCCATGATGTGGCTGTGGTCCGGATGTCCAGGGTGGAATATAACAGTTGGTATATCTTATTGGCTTTTTATAGCGAAACAAGTGAATGTCGCCAATAGTAGTTACTTTTAATGTGGGAGTCGAACCCGCTTCGGATGAGACGGATGAGACCAGCTCGCACCGGGGAAGTACTAAACGAAGCAGGCTACTGTGTTTCGTACGGTGTAAGGAGGAGCCGGAGGCCCGTTTTCTTTTTCAGATCCTTCCCAGTTCATTCCTTCTTTCTATTCATCCTTTCCTTATCCTTTCCCCCTTAAAAGCGGGCAGTGCGGCGGTGGTAATCGCTTACCATCAGGCGATTCTCCAGTTCTTCTGTCCGCTCATAAAAAATAGAGTATAAAAAAGGATACACAGACTTACTATGTTCAAACTTTACCATTATTACAAGCATTCTGTCTACATAGCACAAGATATGGCGTTACTACGGGCATCCTACTAATCCTACTAATGTTATAAATGCAAAAGTTTGTAAGGATGTGTGTGTGTTTGTTACTCTTTCACGCAAAAACTATTTAACTGATTGCAATGAAATTTGGTACGTAGGCAGCTGGACGACTGGAATAACATATAGGCAACATTTTATCCCGTTATTCCTACGGGATACAGACTAACGCGGGTGAAACCGCGGGCCGCAGCTAGTAATATAATATTTTGATACTTTATTGTAACAATTCTTCTGAAGCATGCTGATTCGTCTGCGTTGATTATTCTTGTGGAAACTTGTTGAAATTTCAGCTCCGCCAAAAAATAAAAAAAAGTAATGCCACTCAGGAAATTATTAGGTTTCTTTTGGTGAAAGGTGAAAGTATTTTAAAATCGCGAATAGATATATATTATTTGGTCACAAAAATCTTTGCTCTTTATTAGAATGAATTATTTAAGGGGATATTTTTGAAGCTCAACGTATTATATTAAATGAACTATTAATGATAATTATATTCCTAAATTAAAC
This sequence comes from Zerene cesonia, assembly GCF_012273895.1. Classification (NCBI taxonomy): domain Eukaryota; kingdom Metazoa; phylum Arthropoda; class Insecta; order Lepidoptera; family Pieridae; genus Zerene; species Zerene cesonia. The sequence goes on along the minus strand of NC_052105.1, from coordinate 6,882,288 downwards.
GCCTAAAAATAGTGAATTAATAACCTGAATAATTTTGTTTAGATACCGTTGGCTTTTTTAATTTGAAAAGAGGCGAAGACTGTGAAGATTTGAATAAATGAAAGAAATAATATTATCAAAAAGGTTGTATAACGAAGATTCTAAATATATATTAATTGAGCTATTAAGTTGTTTAAAAATAATTCAATTAAAGTGTGGAAACCATTTGTTAAAAAAGGTTGAATTACTTTTTAAATCCTCTTTTTAATAGTATGTTTTCCAAGAATTGTACTCGCGTGTAAAGAAACACTAGAAAACGAACCAAAAAGCGCGGGAAAAATTAAAACAAAAATAAAAATATTTAAATAAATTTGAAAGATATTAAATGATTGAATTAACTAAATTGTTTCAATTGTATAAGAGTATACAGATAATACGTAAGAAATTTATTTAATCGTGGCGATCCTAATCAGGATAATATGACAAAAACATGAAATTATTCAATCACCGCTCCTTGAATTACGTCTATCCGTTTAAAGTGGGCCAAAATCGAGTCTAAAAGACTCGGTTGTATACAAACATGCAATCATACAAGTGAAGCTTATAGAAACGTTAAACGCGTATAGAAACGCTATAGCGTTAAAGATTTAAAAGTAAACAAAACATTAAATATTACAGATAATATACAGGCAATTCCGTTGCCAACTGCTGCAGATGTTAACAATAACTTTGCGGGAGTCACCGCTACTGTCACAGGATACGGGAAGACAAGCGATGGTAAGGAATAGAGAATACTAAATATACAAAATTATATTAACTGTTAAAAAAGTCACGTTATTCGTAGCAATATTGTGTACGCAATTTATACCTTGGTCTCTATTATGATCTGTCATGTGTGCATGTGTGTGTTGATATGTTTTTTCTTTTTTTCTTTCTTTTTTCTTTCTATTCATAAAATAATTTCAGCCCAGACCAGTTTCCCGACTACCACGTCTCTTCACCACATAGATTTGAAGGTCATCACGAATGCAGTGTGTCAGAAAAGTTTCCCCATCAATATCCACGGCAGCCATCTCTGCACTGATGGTTCTGGAAGGGTTGGGACTTGCGAAGGTGACTCTGGTGGTCCGCTGACCGCTGTGGTCAATAATAAACGGACTTTGGTATGTATATTTGCAGTAATATTATTTTTAAGGTATATATTTCTAATTTTTCAAACATATTTCGAAATCTCAAACATTATTATACATTAATTACACTCTGCCTTGCTTCGCATTGCATGCATAGGCTCAATAATGCAAATTATAATCCAATTGATTATATATTTTGTTTTCAAAGCGTACATAAGCCAACAGGAATAGGTATAAATTGCTGAATAATTATTGGTACACTTCGTTGTGCGGGCATTCCTCGTAACGGCTTCGCCCGGATATCAAGATTCTTGTTTCCCAAGGGAGCGTTTAATCGGGATAAAAACTATCCTATAACCTAAGTCAGGTCATATCCAGCCAGGCTGTATACCAAATTTTATCAAAATCCCTTGAGAAGTTACAGCGTGATTGGCGGACAAACATTCAAACAAACAAACTCTCACATTTGTAATACTAACTGCGCCCCGCGGTTTTACCCGTGTGAGTCCGTATCCCGTAGGAATATCGGGATAAAAAGTTGCCTATATGTTACTCCAGTTGTCCAGGTATATCAGTGTGTGCCAAATTTCATTGCAATCGCTTCAGTAGTTTTTGCGTGAAAGAGCAACAAACACACATATCCTTACAAACTTTCGCATTTATAATATTAGTAGGAATAGAGTGATAGTGTTATAACTAGACCAGCAATGAAGGTAGCCTTTACGCTTCTGAATCCGATTAATGCGATTATAATATTATTATATTTTATAACAGATCGGCATAGTTTCTTTCGGGCTGGCTGACAGCTGCCAGTCTGGGACCCCATCAGTTTACACGCGGGTAACTGCTTTCCTTACATGGATCAACGCACAACTATAACGACGAATTTTGATGCAAAGGAAAAAGGTTTTTTATGTATTAAAAAGTATAGAGAATAAAGGGATATTTTATGTGAAGAGTTTTAAATGTACCTTTACTGTGTATTTGATGTCAAATGATCGAAAGTTTATCGAAATAATACCTACTGTAAAGTGGAAATGTTGTAATTTTGTAAGTTTTTTTGTTGTCCAAAAATATGTGAATTTATTCACCGATAAAAAATTTCAACTTAATTTTGCAAAATGTTCGTTTCTTTCTGTTTTTAATTACTGTATTTCCGTCTCGTAAATAACCAAGTCTGATAAAGCAGTCAGTTCTTGATTTATAATTCACTTTAAGCCTCAGGGAGTAGCTAACAGTGTCGGAAACTTGCGGGAAGTCTGCGCGAAGTTAAAGAATAAACGATGCAATAAAATGTAGGAATTTGAGGTTATATAGTTATAGTGGAATATATAGTCGTTCTTAGTTTTTTTCTCTCAATTATCGCAATGAGTAAAGACTTTTTGCCAATATCAAGTTTAAGGTAGGAAGACCTCACATGCAAAAGTAGGGAAACCTTACAAACATACATTATACTTAGTCTGGCCATAAATACTGTTACACTTAATTATAAAAAAATATTACATTTGAATTTCGAATCTG
>NC_052105.1:6821221-6878658 GCF_012273895.1 Zerene cesonia | reverse complement strand
AAGTAATAAATGTTATTTGCAGTTAACAATTTTCTTTTTTCTTTATTACAATATTTATGGCAAGACTAGGTAGATACAATGTTTTCTAGATTTGTTAAAAGTTTGTTCAGGTAAGTATTGGTGGCATGACATAATTTTTATTTTGATATGCTAATTAGAATCGCTAGGATTAATTAAAAAAAACTGTCATTATTTACTATGTGTGAAAGGTGTTAGACTTGGTAAACCGTAAGAGGTTTCTTACATCCTTCCATACTAACACAATGAACCAAGAAACATCTCAATGTATCCAAAGTATTAAGATCAGGCGAATAACCTATGAGTCTTTCGCGTTACGACAATTCCTGTAGTTGCATGTTTCGTGGTATAGGACAGTTGCTGTGACCTCTTAAAGCAACACAAATTTTAATGTGGGGAAAAGATAGAGCTATATTCGTCGTCTAGAACAACCACTCTCCCGCACTGGAATTAGTATTGCGTTAAGACGTCGCAGGTACAGTAGGAACATTACATTTTAGTTGTTTACATTATTTATCTTGATTATGGCCTTGCTATATTTTGCTTCAGTATACTTAAAATTATGGCTACCGCGGGGCAGAACAAGTTTGTTATATAGTTTGATAAATTATAGTTGATGGCTCGTTAGTCTCACTATTCAAAATTACTGACTAAAGTATAGTAATTAAGCCTAACGCGCGGTCAAGCCCTAACTGCTATTAATTCGCCAATTAATCTTAACTAATGGATAACTGACTGTAACTAACGTTAGATAATTACTAGGTTTTCGTGTCGTTATAATAAAGTATTATAGTAAATATATTCTTAATCTAGGCTAATGGTGATGCGAGCTAATTACACTGTATGAAGACACGTTAACGTTACAAATAGACTATCATTGTCTGAAACAAAACTATGCGTATGCGTTCATTAGGCAGAGTTTTCTAATGACCGATACAATCGACTTTGAGCATTATAGCTACGAGACAAGGTGTCAATTTGAATTAATGTTTTATACAACACCATTCGGACATTTTTGACGATCTTTTAATAGCGATTGTCTAGCTTTTATTAATGGTCAATAACGAAAAAACTCAAAAAATACTTAACCGATATTGCAAGTACGTTAACAAAAACAAAGTTCTATTATTTTAGGAACTCTTTGGCCATTTGATCGCCTCCTTACTACAGTGATGAACCTAGGATCCTAGGTTCGATTCCCGGTGGGGACTCTGAAAAAAATATGTATCGGTTTGGCAGGACACAGAAGGCTGATCATCTGCTTGTACACAATGGAAATCAAGTGAAACAGATATATATCATCTGCCCTATACCCCATACCCCAATAGGGGACACGGGACTTCACTCTCACTTAGCCAAAGTCTTCTATCCCGGTTAGCACCGAGCAACACCGACGCGAATTGCTTGTATAACTATATACTAACAAAACTTGCATATAGCTGCCTAAATAGAATAGATTTATATGTTTGGCGTGTGCCCAAATATCCTCTTTTCGGTTCTGCTAGCATCTGAGTTGTTATTTATTAAAACAAGCATTGTTGTATTATGAGTTAACGTTTACTTTTCACCCGCCTTCAAAAATTGAGGGTGCGTTGTTGGAACTAACGCTTCATATGTAATCGGTTTAGTAATGTCGTATGTTATTGAATAATGAGTAAATTATACATTTACTCTTAGCGTCTGGCAAAGCTAGTAATAAGTTAGTATAAGATAAATTGATCAGGATAAATTCTAAAAACAATAGAGGAGTAAGGAAATTATTATTTTATCAAGATAAGGCCTATAAACAATAGAGAAGAAGGTACCTCTCGTTATCACGGATGAATACTTAGCAGTTCCCCTGGCTCCTGAAGGAGGAAGGGAGGGATAAGTCCGCTCCTTATCCGGGCCCTGGGTATCTTTACAAGATATCCACTATAGAAAAGGTATCTGACGTAATATTAGGTATAGGCTTTATTATTGGAATCAACAAACAATTTTATTACTCGAGTAAATCATGAGAATGTTATCTCTAGTAATAGTCCTTTGTTGTAACGTAAAGCATTATTTTATACGTATTTGGCAAGATAAGAGAAACTGCTGGAACATGTATGAGATTTACATTATCATATATTGTTAATGCGATGCTTTCATAACTTTTATCATTATGTGTTATGTTATGTAATGTATTGTTTATTTATATATTTACACTAGGGCTGGGCATAACAGAGCGCGGCCTTATCACTTGAGAGTGTCTCTTCCAGGCAATGCAATGTGTTAATAAACGTTAGATAGACCTGTGTGACTATGTGACAATGAAATTGAAAGATATAGAGGTAAGTTGTGATTTCATGGCTGAGGCACTATGCAGCCTCAGATATAGTATTTTCTTGTGTTTTATTTTATGCGAGTATTATACATTTAGAAATTAAAGACTTTTAAACGGATTTTAAACGAGATTTATTCATTATATATTATTAACCCGGCGTTTCGAACACTTTACAGCGAGCGTGGTCGTGGGGAGACTCAATGTAATGATTAAATCGCGTGTAAAATTCGTTTAAAAGTCTTTAGCCTCAGATATCCTGAGCGGCAATCCTTGAAGCATACAGCCACCGGTTGGGTTACTTTTTCTAAGCTATAATTTAAGTGTTTTTGTTATTATTTATTATGTGTGTTGAAATAAATGTATCTTACAAGCTTTCGAAATAAATTTTCATGTTTCAGTACAAATGAAATGTTACGCTTAAAGGCAAAAAATGCGAGCAATTCTTTCGTTCAGTGAGCGACAGAATTCAGTCTTTGTGCGCATACATTTAGCTACATATGAGAATGAGCCAACGTCCACGGTTACTCGAAGAGATAACTATTAACTCACCGTCCAATTGTACCGGAGGGGGCCAGAAACTCATCATAAACAGATTACCGAACTATAAGCGTGTTAACGACATAAACTTAATTCTAGCAGTTAATTCGAAAAGTTTTTAGTTTAGATAAACAATTTGTTGTTACCGATAAAAAGAGAGGGAACTTTCTCGAATTCGCCGAGTTTTCAAGACGTGCCCGATAATTTTACGGGTTTATTTCTAAGTTTTGCGAAAAATAAAATAAGTGCTCGCTCCGAGTTACGGTTAGACCGAGAGATGAATCAAACTGTAGGTCTTGATTGAGGTATTTCTTTTAATTAATTAAAATTAAGTGAATCGTTTTGTTAACATCTGTGTTGATGTTATGAAGTTCCATACGTAAATGCATTTTTAAAATGCATTCTTATTGTAGCTACATTTATAAAAATTAAGTTATAACTTTGACGTCTCTCAACAGAAAATGTGAAAAAAATCAGTAGAATAAAATAGACTTTATGTATGACATAGCGGGCAACTGAGCTGGTGGTTCGCCTGATGGTAAGCGATCACCATCGCCTATGGACATTCGCAGAGATGGTGCCTCTGCGAATGCGTTGCCCGCTTTTATTGTGTAAAGGACAAGGAAAGGATTGACAATTAATTGGAAAGATGGAATGGACTGGGGCGGGTGAGGAAAAGGAAGGAGCAGCTCAACTGCCCGCAATTACATAAAAAAAAAAGTATATTTACACATCGTGCAAAAAGTGAAGCGAAGCGAAGGAGGCGAATAAGGAACCCTGCATGCGAACATTGCACTCTCTACTCACCTTAAGTTTCGCGTAATCGCGTTAAGACCGGTTCATCAGGCGTAAGCAAATTGTACGAATAGCGAATACAAAATAACTGTACTAATTACAAATTGGAGTTTGCGATGATACACCTGAACAAATGTTTCCTCGAGTGAATATGAATGTGTGAATGCACCGGAGGCCCGTTTCCTTTTCCTCCCCGTCCCACTCCATTCCTTCTTTCCTGTCATGAATCCGTTCCTTTTCCCTTACCCACTAAAAGCGGGCAGCGCATTCGCAGAGGCACTACCTTTGCGAATGTTCATGGGCGGTGGTGATCGCTTACCATCAGGCGAACCACAAGCTCAGTTGCCCGCTATGACATAAAAAAAAACCATCTTACTAATATAAAAGCGCAAATGTTTGTAAGTATGGATACGTTTGTTACTCGTTCACGCGAAAACATCTTATCGTATCTGTATGAAGTTTGGTACAGAGGTAGATTACAGTCTGGATTAGCATATAGGCCACTTTTGAGTACCAAGCAAGTGACGCCACGGGTTGCAGCCAGTTAGATATTTTTTTATACTGATGTCTTAACCCCAAAAAACAAGAAAGAGTAAGGTGATTAAAAATTCTCCATCTCTTACCCACATTGTATGTTGGTTGAATTCTGCTCACGTTCGCTCGCTTCTTTAGTAAAGTACATAGTATATTCATTTACGTGTAATTGCTGGCTAATTGCAAAGCAAGTATGATTTACAGGAATGCTTTTACGAACGTAAAGGGTTTGTTTTCTAGTCATAATTAAGGCATTTCTGAGTAAAAACTGTCAAGTGTGGGTAAGACTTGCGATAATAAGAGTGCCGTTCGAATACACTAACCGCCTCCTTGGTACGGTGGTTAACGCGTGGGCGTAGAAGCGAGGGGTCCTGGGTTCTATCCCGGTGGGGATGCACAAAAAAAATGTCTCGGTCTGGCAGGACGCAGAAGGATGATTACCTACTTGTCCCTAAAGAAAATCGATCAATGAAACAGATGTACATCATCTGCCCCATACCCCACAAGGAGATACGGGACATCACACAAATACACTAAAGAGATACTGCAAAAGAAGTTCCCCATTTTTATTCCCAAATTAATTTTCCCAAAAACCCATCCATTTATCTGGGAGACGAGCACGCTTCGGCAGGAATTGGGCCAGCTCACACCGGGAGAGTATCACACTTCAATAGAAGACTGGCTACCATTTCACAGTAGTACGCTACATTGTTTCATATGATGAGTAGAGGAGCTTTCCTCACGCTTTCCAGTCGTCATCATTTTCTTGTTCCTTACCCCTAAAAAGCAGGGAGCGCATTGTTCATGGACAGTGGTGATTGCTTACCTTCAGGTGCTCCTCGCTGCTGGGCTATGATAAAAAACAATTGAATTTACGGGCGTGCCAACACAATTCTTTTCAAAGATTTCATCAGCTTGGAAAATTTTAACTGTCTATCACACCATATACAACCTGGCGGCACGACCTGGATGACAGATAGACACACTGACGGATGGACAGCGAAGTCTTAATTATAGTGTCTCGTTGGGTTTTTTCAATTTATCTGCATCTGCATGTGGATAACATATCCACTGCTTAAAACGGTGAAGGAAAACATCGTGAGGAAACCGGCATGTCCGAGAATCAAAAGTTCGACGACATGTGACATCTGCCAACCCGCACTTAGCCAGCGTGGTGGATTATGGCCTGAACCTGAACCCTCATAGGAGGCCTGTGTCCTAACAATGGGAACATATATGGGCTGATGTTGATGTTGGGTTACGGAAACCTTTAAACCGAAAGTAGTTGAGTGCGAATAGTTTTTAATAATGTTTTCAAATTAAATTAAAAACCTCATTCAAGTAAAACTCCTTTGATGAAGTAATAAACAAATTATTAATTACTAGACGCTCGTCCCGTCTCTGCCCGGATATCAATATTCCTGTTTTATCCCAAGGGAGAATTTAATCGGGATAAAAAGTATCCTAACACCCAACTCAGCTCATACCCTGTCTGTATACAACATATCATCAAAATCCGTCCTGTAGTTTCAGTGTGATTGACGGACAAACATCCAAACAAATAAACTTTCACATGTATAATATTTAGCAGTGGTGGCTCAGTGGTGAGAACCTCGGACTTCAAAATCGATAAGTCGGGGTTCGAGACCGGGGCGAGCGTGCAGGAAATAAATTGATTTTTCAATTTATCTGCACATGTCGATAATATCACCACTGCTTAAAACGGTGAAGGAAAACATCGTGAGGAAACTGGCATGTCCGAGAATCAAAAGTTCGACGACATGTGACATCTGCCAACCCGCACTTAGCCAGCGTGGTGGATTATGGCCTGAACCTGAACCCTCATAGGAGGCCTGTGTCCTAACAGTGGGAACATATATGGGCTGATGATTTATAATATTATAGTGTGGATATGTGTATATAGTGTGTGTGGATATAGTGTGATTTCATCCTAGCTTTTCGCCCTTCGTTTGCGTAGTCGAAAGAATCTGCATTGCTCCCGTCGGTTTTCTGAATAAAAAATATCCAATGCATCAGGTCTCCAACTATCTTGTTGTGTATGTTTAACCTTTCAAATAAAAAAAGGATTATCAATACCTCTCCTTTTTTGAAGTCGTTTTAAATATCAAATTAGCATGAAATCTTTTAATGATACCAGAGTTATTAGGTTTGAAAAACCTGTACAAATTTTAATTTCACAAAATGTCCATTTTTGTTTTTATTACGCATAAATAATGTCATGAAGTTAAGCTTCAGCTTTTAACCCTAAAGGCTAAATTTAATGCTAAAACACTGGAGTGAACTTAGGTAATATATAACGCCGGTTAGTATTTTAGTCCACTTATCTGAGATCTTAATGTCATAATTATAAATTATAGAATAAAAAGTTTTAGACGTAATTAGAAGGGATTGTAAAAGTTATTTCATCTCGAAATATATGGGTTACGTTTAAACTTTATATAAATACTAGCTGCGCCCCGCGGTTTCACCCGCGTAAGTCCGTATCCCGTAGGAATATAGGGATAAAAAGTTGCCTATATGTTATTCCAGTGGTCCAGCTGTCTATATACCAAATTTCATTGCAATCGGTTCAGTAATTTTTGCGTGAAAGAGCAATAAACACAGACACATCCTTACAAACTTTCGCAATTATAATATTAGTAGGATAGTAGGATTTTTGTTGCAATAAACAATCAGGGGCGCTATTAAAACGTATTAACGCAGTGTTAATTCCAGTAAGGAAAAAATTACAGAACTATATTGGTTTCCCACGCTGGAATTAGTATTGCTAAAGTAGTATTAATCAATTCATTACCAAGCGAAGGCAATTAATGCAGAATTTTAAGAGTTTTTTGTCTGTCCTTCAGCCTGCTGAACACATACACACATATCACGTGATGTTCTGCGTGACATGGAAAACAGTTTTCACAGATTTTCAGTTATAAAGAATTAAAAACTCTGCTTTATATTTGAATTAGCACTAACCCCATACCCCATAAAAAGACAAGGGATTTCATAGAACATATGACGTGGTGTGTTTTTACTATGCGGACAAAGTCGCTGCAAAAGCTTGTATAAAATAGAATTGTTACTCTCTTAGTACAGTTTTAATCAGCGTAAACTGCGGTTTCTGTATTCAGCCCGTTTTGTTTGTTCGCGAACGCGGCAATTGCGGAATTTTAACATTTTAATTAAGTTGTTTTGTTGTTGTTAATATTTAATATATCTTGTTGGTGTATTATAATACAAACATAATATATTCAATGTTTTACATTGTGTATGATCAAATATAACCGCGATATCATAAACTCATTCGTTCAACTGACTGAAGATTGACTGACTTCATTCCGAAGCGCTTTTGAATCGTCTAAATATATTATACTAGCTGCGCCTCCCGGTATCACCCGCGTAAGTCCAAATCCCGTAGGAATTGTCTATATGTTATTCCAATTGTCCATCTATCTACTTACCAAATTTCATTGCAATTGGTTCAGTAGTTTTTGCGTGAAAGAGCAACAAACACACACACATCCTTACAGACTTTCGCATTTTTTATATTAGTAGGATGATAAATACCCAGGACAGGTGACACTGCGTCATAATTTATTATGATTGATTTATTAGTAGGATAGTAGGAAGGATTTAGCATCGGTTGCTCTTTTATAATCGTGTTAACTACATTTTTGTTATTTCAATTAAAGATTTAGTACGTACTTTTATAGACAAAGCGTTCTATAAGAAAGAAACACCCAACCCCATTGTCAGAACTATACGAATTTTAAACTGGACCAGATGGGAGGCACCAGCTTTCAGGTAATAAAAGAAAAATAAAAATCAGTACACCGAATAAAAAGTTCTGCGATAACAAACACAAACAAAACAGTCGAATTGATAACCCCTTATTTGAAGTCGGTTAAAAGATCTAGAATCCCAAGGAACAGACCCATAATGATATACCAATATTATCTTTACTACATCTCCCTACTATTCAACTACTATCTCTAAAATAGATAACTACTTAGCTGTTATCAGTATTTGCTCATAATGACTTAACATTCGTCACAAGATCGTGTAATAACATTTAAATAATGCACGGTATCATTGTTAAGTAGTGTGCTTTGTGTACACACAGGTTAGCGTTTTGATAAAAACGCGACGGCCTTTTGAATGATTTTAGTAATATACGATATCTTCATCAGCCCATATATGTTCCTACTGCTGGGATACAACGCTGGCCAAGTGCCGGTTGGCAGATGTCACATGTCGTTAAATTTACGATACGATTAATATACGAAATATTACCTTATAAATCAAGCATAGGATTTATTAAGTATTTGCTTATTATTTTATAACGCATATATTTTGTGAGAGTTTATTATTGGTACCTTGGGGTTACAACAAGTGAGCAGCCCTTGAAGCAATTTTGACATATATTGTCATACATTTAAATCTATATATATAAAATTCTCGTGTCACAGTTTTCGTTGCCATACTCCTCCGAAACGGCTTGACCGATTCCTCTGAAATTTGGTAAGCAAATATGCGATTCTCAGACCTACCCAATAGGGTAGGTCTGAGAATCGGCCAACATCTATTTTTTATCCCGATATTCCTACGGGATACGGACTTACGCGGGTGAAACCGCGGGGCGCAGCTAGTATCATTATAATATCATCTTTTGCCTGAAAGAGATAGCTGTCTTAGCGATAAGGCCGCCTACTTGTGCGTAATTGTTTCGAGTGTTCTTGTCCTTTTTGTATTTGTTCTTTTGTTTTGGTGCAAATAAAGAGTTATCTATCTATCTATCATTTTCACTGATACCTATGTCAAACAGAATCCAAAAAGTATGAAACTGGCCGTAAATTTAGTAATAAATAAGTTAGTAAGCTTCGTCAAAATTGACATTTCATTTATTATCTAAACTAAAGAGTAAAATAAATCCTAAAAAGGACATATTTGGGCGTTTATATTATGTTTGTAAATTAGTCACATAAAAACTATATTATCGGTTTTTAAAATTGTTAAAAAGCTGCAGCTTTTCGGAGTCACATATAGATGTACCGAAGCGAGCGAAGTTAGAACGAACTGTTAGTTAGTATTAAACTATCAGTTCAAATTTAAGCGTTAAAGCGCCTTATAATAATCAGTATTTTCACAAAATGTAGATTCCTCGATTGTCGTGGGAGGGATGCCAAATGGCGTAGTTTATTAGAATTCAAGCGACGCGCCGCTGTTCCAGCTCAAATGTGCGCGCTGTATAACGCCACCTCATACATTGATGACTTGATTAATAATTATTTGCGAGGTATCAACGAATGCAGCAATGTATATTGCTGTAGATATATGACAATGTTTAAATTAATGGGATGATTGTGACGTGATCAAATATATTTGGGATGTTAAACATAAAATTAAGAATACATTGATACGAATTGAATCAAGTTATCACTTCGTAATTCAAAACCCCCTATAAAATATAGGCTTCGACAAGAGATCCAAAATCCAATATCATCCCTAGCTTTCAGTATCCCCCTCATCCTCATCTCCTTTATTTTTTGATCGTGAATTCCTTTTAAGGATAGCACCTCAGTTTATTGCGTAATGCGTATATTTATGGGCCGTGTGTGTCAATTAATTTCAGGCGACGTCTGCGTGTTTACCTTCCTATATAATAAAGAGCGTTTTATTAGAACCGCGTCCTTGGGACAGAGGTCATTGAAGGTTAGGTTCGATGGGGAAGGAGAAGTGGCCTGGTAGGATGAAGACGTTTGATAATAATAGTACATGACTTAATCTAATCGTGAAACAGATGACTAGTGCTTGATACTCCAAAACACAATGGGGCTATTTGCTATGGCTAGCGTTTCCATGTGTCTTCTTTTATATAATAAATAAATAAATAAAAAGGTAAACATACATAGAGCATATTTGCAATTTAAGCATACATGGGGACATATGGACAGATAACGTCTTAGTGTGTGGAAGTAATAGGGGTGTAATATTTATAAATAATTTACAATACAAATATATTAGTGTTTTTGCCTATGATGGTTCGTCATTTAAAAGATGCATATACCATTTTATTGATGAGAACTTCAACCCATTCCTTTAATAGCTTTCTTGGGCTATATGTTTTATAGCATCCTTATACTTATTGTGTATTGCTTGGGCAAAAGGTTTTATTGTCGAAGTTGGGTCATCGTAAAACTAAATTATTTGAATGATTTGGTAAAGGAAATACGAGGAAATCGTTAAAATAAGTGCTGAGATATTCGTGAAGGGATGTTACGTGTTGTAAATGGAGAAAGATACTTTTGGAAACTGCACATAGGCTTTCTTATATATTATTCAGATAGGACACTAATTTTCTGGGGTCAATGACTTTTGAAATCTGCCAACTCACACTTGGACAGTGTGACACAAGCGAACGAAAAATGTGCTCGTGTAAAAGATGGTTGCTGTTATTTTTAGAATGAATTAAGGATAAGTGGCATTGAATTTATATAAGCACATTGCTATCAGCCTCGTATAATGGTAATTCATCCATCACAACGTTATCCCAGCAATATAACCGCATAGTATAAAGTAATGTCGCTTCCCGCGTCTGTATGTATGTATGCTTATATCTTTAAAACTTCACAACGTATTTTGATGGGGTCTTTGTTAATAGATAGAGTGATTCAAGAGAATGGTTTATATATCATCTATTAAACTAATCCAACCACTGAACCGATTAGAATGAAATCTGGCACAACGATAATTGATATCTAAGTAAGAAATTCAAATAAGTTTTATCCCGGAAATCCCATGGCAATGAGAAATACGCGGGTTTTCCTTGGACTACCCGTGTGCCGTCGCGGACGGAATTCTATTGGTTTATATCTTCATATAGTAATTAATGATGAGCAAAATTCGACTTCAATAAATAAACAAGTTATGAAAATTGGCGATTTTGAAACGTTCGCAGAACGGTGAATCAATATGAAATAGCGTTAATACATATAGTAATGGATATTTCTTTGCACTGAACTCACGTCGAGTCTGAAGTCAATTTAAATTGGTGTTCTTTATGGAGTATCGGGGACCAATTTAACTTGATCTACGTCTTTACATCTTAATAAGACTAGCTCGTACAGGCGTCTCAATTTCCGGAATGTAGGGAACGGAAATTCACACTTCAAGGTAAGGTTAGGTTAGGAAATACTGCCGACCTTTGTTTAGATTCTATATATCAGCGTATATGAGATTCATTTGGAGCTAGCCTTATTTGAAACTAGCGGTCTCACCCGGTTTTATCCGTGGTACATACATGTAAGGGATTATGTACATATCCAACGGTGAGAATTTTTGAAAGTCCTCTAGTTCCTGGGATGAGCGCGTGCAAACAAAAGATATCTTCAATTTTATATTATAAGTATAGTCTTAATCGAAGTTTTAGTACAAGTTGAAAGTAAAGGCAATTTATAACACACGGAACTGACACGGAACGGCAGAACAAAATTTACTTTTTTTTTTAATATTTTAGTAAATTAACTCTTATTTCGATTTATAATGCTATATTTTAATTTACAGGAACAAACTGTTATTTATAACAGCAGAAAGCATAAATTTACACTTATTAAATTACTATGATTAACTGTAATTGCTTCATAAACATTAAAGCAGCAGTGCGTTAGGCGCGAAATGAAACGTCACACGCATTTTCAATTTCCCGCGCAAAACGTTCCAACGGTTTTTGCGTGGAAAATACAAAAGTTAAAAAGTACTCTTTAAAATATTAGTGTAGATAGACTATCCAGGAGTTTGTTTATTTACCAGAACTGGAATGACGCTAGAATGAGGCTTATGATATTAGGCGGCGAGTTTCGGAGTAGCAAATTAGCAATACAGTTGATATTATGTACCTTATATAGAAAAATCTGGAACAATTTCCATTGCATTACTATATCTTTTCATAGGCTTATTGTTTCACCTGTTTTACATGTAAATTAATCTTTATGTATATTCTTCCTTTAAGAGCACGGGAAACAATCTAGTCGAGCGTGTATTTTAGTTATTCTTTAATAAGTATATTTATATATAAGAAATTGAACAATGACCTCCATATCTAATGGCCTGTTACACAACACAACATTGCGTCGTCATGTGTGTGATGTGCTTAATCACGCGTACTTAGCTCAGCGAGGATCGCACAGATAAAATATGTTGCAAGTAGAGTTGGGAATAAATAATTTTCATTGTACAATATCCGAATTACTAATTTAACTTGATATGTGCGTTTTAGGAAAATTATTGGATGAATACAAATGTTAGGACTATTGAAACAATCGATGGTTGTTTGTTTAACTTGGTTTTTATTATCTGCCGATAAAGCGGCAGTATAATTTATTAAAAAAAATTAACAGACTAACTATCACGCTATGAGTAATAGAGACAGACGGACAGCGAAGTCTTAGTAATAGGGAACGAAACCTATGAAAAAAGTAAATTTCGTTTCAAATTTTACAAAATATGAAGTAGTATGTATGGACTTCCTAGGATGTTTAAGAGAAAATCGAGAGAAAAAAGAGAAAATTGTTCTTTCTGATTCAAAAATAAAGTGGAACAAAATCAAAGGTTAAAATTGCCCACTTAGCACAGTAATGTGGAAGTGAGTAAAGCTTAAGAAAAGCTTTCAGAATACAATCAATTAAAGCAAAAGGCAGCCAAAATCTAGCAGCAAGCGCGAACACAAAACAAGCCAAGTCCACATGAAGAGAACGGCCATATTTCCTCATTTCCTTATAATATTTTAGCGTAAGTATCTTCTGGACAATGAAATGTAGTAATGGGAAAGAATAAATCTCCTATGGGCCCATGTGTTTGTCCGTTTGTATTACACGGTTATTGTGAAAATAATGGGGTCACGTGCTGGCCAACGCGTTCTCAGGTTGTATTTAATGGCCTATAATGTTCAGGAAATACCGCAACCGCTGTACTTTGTACTGGGATAATATATTCTGCTTTAAGTTCCCTTGTTAGGGTCTTTAGAGTGTTTATAGTATGGCTCGATTTGAAAGGATTTTATAAAAATGAAAATGGGTATTCTGAATGCAGGATTAGAAGGCAAAGTGATAAACTATGGCTTTTAAATTTGATGCACTAGAATTTTATACGGAAGCTTTAATTAACGGCCGATCCATTTGGTAGGATGATAAATGATTTAGGTGATAAATGGAAATACAAATTTTTACGACGGTCCGTCAGGATATCACATTCGCGATCAAATCGTGGACGTGACCCGCGCCATTTGATGCGATGGATTAAGCGAGAATGCTTTATAGCTACATCTGAATGGAAAACTACCCAATATGTATATTATAGTACGAGTATCATCTTCATCAGTCCATACATGTTCCCACAGCTGGGACGTAGGCCTCTTATGACACACATAGTACAAGTATAATCCTACTTCCTACTAATATTATAAATGTGATTATAAAAGAGTAACCGATGCTAAATCTTTCCTACTAATATTGTAAATGCGAAAGTTTGTAAGGATGTGTGTGTGTTTGTTGCTCTTTCACGCAAAAACTACTTAACCGATTGCAATGAAATTTGGTACGTAGACAGCTGGACAACTGGAATAACACATAGGCAACTTTTTATCCCGATATTCCTACGGGATACGGACTTACGCGAGTGAAACCGCGGGGCGCAGAAAGTACAATATAATTCCTCATTTATTACTGTTATAAATTCGTGACGACTACGTAGAAATAATAAGGTGTTGTTTTGACATTCAACTCTTTAATCAATGGCACATTAAAATTCCATTAATCCCATAGTACAAAAATGTCATACACACAGACATCCACATAGACTTTATTCTAACTATAAAATACAAGGAAAAAATGAACCAGTTATGTTAAATAAAAATATGATGGCAAAATAATCTCTGCGTTAGAATAAGTTACAGAGAAACTGCTATAACACAGGTTTTCAACCGTTCAAGTAAGGCTTGTGTCTCAAATAACAATACATGATTTAAATGTGTAAAGGAATAATAATCAGGTACCTACAATATTCTATAACTAGCGGTCCGCCCGGGCTTCGCCCCTGGTACATATATAGCCCATAACCTTCCTCAATAAATGGGCTATCTAACCCTGAAAGAATTTTTCAAAACGGACCAGTAGTTCCTGAGATTAGTGCGACCAAACAAACAAACTCTTCAACTTTATAATACTAGCATTTATAACAATAAACTATTATTAATAGGCATTAATATTACATTGTCATCCAAATGAAGGTGTTTCCAAAAATTGAATCCACAAAACCGTGGCTCATATCAGCACAGTCCATTGGCTTCGTTACAAGTGATACTCCCAATCAGTCAGACGTAAAATTGATAAAACAAAAATATATAACAGCAATCACGCTCAACGTCCGAATTGTGTGATTTATCGCTAATATTTTGTTGAAAAATCATGAGGACACGAGTTTTATTGTGAGCTGGTGGCCGATTTTAAACGGTTCGCTATAGACTAGCGACTAGGACTATCGATAGCTTATGAATTGATCACGGCAACGTATAATGTAGGTCACATTACACATTTTTTTACCGACAAATGTGATGGTTATGGCTTCACCATAACGTCATTAAAAATTTACTTTCTTAGGCATTTATTTAAAACTTCAGAAGGAATGGACTGAGAAGGCTGAGATAAAAGGAAACGGGCCTCTAGAAACACAATAGCATGCTAACATTTCACGCCGGACAGAAGTGGGGGTTTGGTACTTCCCCGGTGCGGGCTGGCCCAATTCGTGCCGACGCGTGGACGACTCTCACATTATTATGATTTTTATAAAGTGATATAAAGTATACATTTCTTCTGTTTGTTACAAGCGTTAAGTTACGGTTCCACATAATAAATTTCCAGCTGCAACTCAACTGCTTTATTTTGTTTTTGTGAACAGAGAAAATATTTCATTATTTTTTTATCGCATATTTTAAAAAATATATGAAAAATAGGGTTTTATGATGATACGGTTTAAAAAAGTAATGCTTATGCAAAATTTTACATTTTTTTTCAAAGAATCATCAAAATTGGTTCATTTAGACCTCAGTCGAAAGTTCTAAAGTGACAAATAAAAAAAAAATGTTTGAATTGAGAACCACCCACCTTTTTTGAAGCCGGTTGACAGTACTCCGCCCATAAAGAATCGTATGCAAATATAATTATTATGAACATTTACAACGGGTTATATAAGAGTAACATAACATAGAGCTAATTGTCCATACTTACTTGAATAGGGCCAGACCTATGTCATACCCTTGGGAGCATAATGCGATTACCAGCATCTGCGTACAATTTTATACGTGTTCGCGATAATTATGAATTTAAATATGCCCCATGTCTTATAACCCGTGTCAATAGTGAGTGGAATTTAAAATGACATTCAGCGCGCTGTCTCGCTTGCACTTTGCGGTTAGTAGTATTGCATCTCGCTCTGCTTCATTGATTTTATAAAACGAAGATGTATCATGTCCTCGGCAATTTAATGCAATTATTATCATCTGGGTAGCGTTATCAATGTTCATTTTGTTAAGAAATACGATGGATGCTGCAGATATTTCTTCGGGATTATCTAATACATATTTTATAGACGAAATTTGTAAGTGTGAATGAACAGGTAACGTAAGGTTTCACAAAATACATATGATTAATCTGCTGAAAAACAAACAAACAGATATATATATATCGAATATCTATATCACACAAACATACAAACATGCAACACGCTCATTAAATTGTGGAAATAAACCAATCTATCTCCTACAAACAACAACTTTTAGTAGACTGCAACAGTACTTTTAATATGAAGTTGTGTTGTAGTTCCAATCTCGTTAGAAGATTGAAAATTTTCTATTCTTTAAAAAAACTATTTCCAAAGCATTCGAAAGCTA
Organism: Zerene cesonia; assembly: GCF_012273895.1. Taxonomy (NCBI): domain Eukaryota; kingdom Metazoa; phylum Arthropoda; class Insecta; order Lepidoptera; family Pieridae; genus Zerene; species Zerene cesonia. The sequence continues at coordinate 6,862,516 of NC_052105.1, read as the reverse complement.
TAACACTAAAAATTAAAACATATTATAATTTTGGGGGAACTGGAGACGTTTTCGGTTTTCTTATCTATTCTCCTTCTTCTCTTTCTGCCTTCCTCAGTCTATTCCTTTATTTCAATCGTTAATCCTTTCCTTATCATGCCTTAAAATGATCACCGCATTATCAGAAGTCTTACTTCTGCAAATGTCCATAGGCGGTGGTGATCGCTCACCATCAGGCGAACCGCAAGCTCAGTTAAGCTAACATAAAAAACCAAATCACCATAGCCATTACGAAAGTATACGTATCTCAAGTCGCTCACATCAAACTTAACTACCCACATAATTCAAACTGAAACTAGTTATAAACGCTTTCCGAACTATCGAAAAGCAATTATGGGGAGTTAAGTCCGTTAATTATGACGAAGATGGCAACACACTTTCCCGTCACGTAGTGACCCTAAGGGCTATATGTAATAAAATTAACGTTAAATGACCGCGTGTTGTGGTTTGTAAACTTAGTGATCTTACACTATATTTGATTTCTTGGTTTATATGCCATTACCATATTCAATTGGAATTCATTAATTATGTAATGCAAGCTCTCCGGCCGTGGCTTCGCAATTGACAGTCCGGTTTTAGGATCAATCTATGTCATCTTATTTTAAATCTATCCTATGTTTTATCTTGAATATCAAACTATCTCTTTACCACATAACATACAAATTAGTTAAGTGGTTAAGAACTTAGGAAGACGCGGACAGACAGAGCTACACATTTATACTATTTTAATTAAATGTTGAATAGTAGGAATAGTATGTATCATTATTTAAAATAGGCTTAAATGTGTTAAATGTGTATTGTTATATTATTAATTAATAGACGCTTTTTCCGGCTTCTCCCGGATATCAATATTCCTGTTTTATCCCACGGGCGCATTTAATCGGGATAAAAGTATCACCCAAGTCAGCTCATACCCTGCCTATATAACAAATTTCATCGAATCCGTTCAGTAGTTTCAGCGTGATTGACGGACAAACATCTAAACAAACTTTCACTTTTACAATATTAGTGTGAAACGTGATAGATTTATTGATTTATTTATATTAATCGTGTTAAATGTATATTGTTATATAATTAATTATTATTCCTTTAAGCTTTTTTCTTATATTCGAGAATGATCTGTAACTTTCGTTACAGAGAGGCCCCTGAAAATCAATGTGTAACTGCGTTGTAGCGTAGGCTGAATGGCTACCTCGTTTGGCGCCAATTTTTTATTATAATGTGTTTCTTTTTAATTGTGTTGTTTTGTTTTAATTGTCTTGCTTCAACTGTATTTTTATGGTGTTAAATACTTTTCTTACTTTCTTTCTATTCAAAATAAGTTTCATTATTTATCTTTGTTTTGAAGAAATTTTAATTTGCATACATTTTAATACATTGCGATATTTCTTGGTGTTTTTATTGTAAACATAATATTGTGTAAGCAAAAAAATTGGTGACTGTTAATGTTTAGTTTTTCAATTTACGGAGACTTGTGAATTTGATAAAGAAAACTTTAGGTACTTAGGTTAGGTTTATTTTACTGAGCCACACTCGTTCTACCTGAATATTGTTACATCAGCCATTACTTCTTGAAAAGTTTTGCCAATATAAATGTACCACAGATAACAAATAAAACTGATCTGTATAATTGATACAGGTAACCGAGGGGGTTGTGAATGAATTAATTTCTATGTTATTTTCTAGAATATTGTGTTAAGTATAGAATATATATAGCTTATAAAATGATATAGAAATTAATTCATTAATTATTGTGATTTATTTAAACCAACGATTTCATAACAAGTACGCTATATTAAATAACTTAACATTAATCTGTATAATATGTTTCACTAGCGTTCGGTCCGCGGCTTCGCCTGCTTTGTCAAAGTAAAAATAGACAAAAATCCATCGTATGTCCTTTTTCGGGAAAAATCTATCTCTGTACTATTTCTTCCAAATTGGTTCAGTGGTTTAGGCGTGGCAGTCAGACAATCAGTAACAATATTAGTAGGGAATGCTATATAGTTGGCCCACAATTGCTACTTTATCAACGAAGGGCTTCCAACGGGTTTTTCCTAGCCCCTGAAGATACATGCTTTGAGAAATCGCTGCGATATATCACTTCTAACATGCCAGCGTCTTAACAAATCTCATTGCGTACCTTTATAAAAACTTGCCCCTGTCTGTACGTTTCAGATAGGAACAAGGAAAGCTTAGCTGTTGATATGGGAAATTGTAGCTGTGTTATTTCTTTGTTTTATATTTTTCTAGGTTTTTTTCCTGTGGCTTTCATTGTACAATGGAAATTCACATAGGAATGAGATGTTTCCCTATTATTAAGAGGGTACTATTTACTAAGTTACTACTGCCTTTTGCCTTCTAACTGTTGTTGCTATCTGACATTTTTAAATAAGGTAAATTGTCTATAATCAGTCGTGTTCTTTTGACAGTTGAATGTCAAATATAGATTTGTTGCGAATGGTTGGCGTAGTGAGTTGTTATATGTTGAAGATAGAAACGTAATACCGGTAATCAGTGATGTGAAACTATTGAAATCATTCTAAATTACAACTAAGAATATTGGTGCATACCATTAATATATCAGATGATTTGTGTAAGAACGATTTAATTTTACTTTAAGTATAACATTTCTGGTATTTACAAAATTGACCTCTTAATTCAAAGACACATTTTAAATTCTTTCAGCCACTTTTAAAACATCTCTAAAATTATATTCACACTACACAAACATTTAGTGTTAGTAAATACCCTTTGAGACCGCCTCCTTGGTACAGTGGTTAACGCGTGAGCGTAGAACCGAGGGGTCCTGAGTTCGATTCACGGTGGTACGCACAAAAAAAAAAATGTCTCGGTCTGGCAGGACACAGAAGGCTGATCACCTACTTGTCCCTAAAGAAAATCGATCAGTGAAACGGATGTACATCATCTGCCCCATACCCCACTAGGGGCACGGGACTTCACTTTTAAAAACCCTTTGAAATATATGTTCAAATATTATTACATTTAATTAGGCTTAGGCGTAATTAGTATTATTTCATTTTTATTTTTATATAAACAAAGCAAATGAAAGGAACATAGCTAATGCAATGTTTGGAGAAAGGATGAAAGAGGTTCGCTAATTGGGGAGCTTGTTAGATATAGCAATCAATTTTGTATTCTTCTTATTCTAATCTTAAAATATCTATGGTGCTGATCGCTTTCCATTAGTTGACCCACCAGCTTCTTTGCAAAGTATCCTATAAAAAAATCTTTTCCGCGTAATTATTTTTAAGTATAATTATTGTTACATTTTTTGTAATAGAGGCATTTTTGTTTGGAAATAAAATTATGACATATTTACTCCTTATTTCTCTCAAAAGCGAACCATGCGCTTATAGAGACCCTACTTTTGTAAATGTTCAAGACAGTGGTTTGCTTACCGTCAGGCGATCCAACAGCTCACAAAGAATCAATGTTCCATTGTAATACAATCCAATCTCAACTATATTGCCGTACCATCATTCTGTCAAGGGATATTTTAGTTGGCAACACTCAGAACTGTCTCATCACCATTGCAGTTTATATATGATACTATTATGGCTACGATTTAGTTTTTGAATACGCATTATGTTATAATGATACTTGTATCGTAATAGACTGTTAAATGTGTGTCGTTTTACTAAAATAGACTTGGCCCCTGATCGTTTGCTATGACACAAAAAATACATTCGTAAACAACGAATTTCTCTTTACATTGAAACAACGTTCACATTCCGCAAACCGCGAGTGCATTCATAAGCTCAACCTGCAACCTTAAAACGTAAATTTAAGAGCTATCACAAACAAACGGACGACGAAGTCCCTTAACGTGACATTTTCAGATTTCCCAGATATCCGAGAGTGGAATACATAAACGCTCGTTAAACATTCATGAGAGGTTTTGTTTTAAATCTATTCCTGGTACTGTTCGGTTTACACTTCATTTGTTGGAAGTGTTGGTATTAATTATGTGCATTGTGTTCGTTTCTTTGTGTTGTTTTCTTGTGTGGGTTTGCGTGTATCGTATGTGTGTTTGGGAATATATTATCGCAGTTTTAAGGGATTTAAAAGCTTCGTATCTTTGTATGCTTCTTTGCGTTATTGATTAGGTTACGTTCTATTGCAGTGGGAGACCGATGAAACCATTGATTTTTCTATTTAGATGCGTATTATTCACATTTTTCTATCATCCTGTTAGGAACGGTGAAGGAAAACTCCGCGAGGAAACCGACGTGTCGACGAATATAAAAGTTCGACGACATGTGACATCTGCCAATCTGCACTTGGCCACTGCGTTGGATTATGGCCCGAACCCTCATAGATATAGGGAACATAATATATAGCATAATATATAACATAATATATTGATTACAAAAACACCTCCAATCGGCAGTCATGCTAGAATTTTCTAGCTAATCCGGCCGGGTTGTATTATAACAGCAACTAAGAGAATACTTAATTCTCACAGTGCGTACATTATAGACCAAGCTCTGAATTTCAAAGCGAAACTGTCCATTACAATTGAATATTCCAATAATTAATAAGCAATAACATTGTACCAGCGCGGAGGCGTTACATAACATTATCATATATTATCAGTGAATTTACTGCAAATAGGATTGAATTACTTATCTAATGCAGGAAGCATTAGTTTTAGCTAGGTTCTAGTAGCTGCTTGCCGTGGCTTTTTTATGAAAAATTTCCCTTATATTATAATCACGTATGTCTTGTAAAAGAAGACGTATTTTTTATAGCAGGGCAAGCAAAGGAGCAGGTGGGCAACCTGATGTAAAGTGGTTACCACCGTCCATAAACACTTGCGACACTGGAGGTGTCACAAGTGCTTTGCCGGCCTGATGATGATGATGATGATGCAAGATGTGATTGAAGATGGTGCGAAGATGGTACCTAGGAGGACCTGTTAACTTAATCTTGAACTTGGTTGACTCGGGATAGAAAATTACTGCTAGTAGTAATATTAAATTACTAATTAGCGGTTACTCAGTAAAGATGTAGGTTCTTTTTGGTAATTTTAATAGGTATACACCTGCAGATTTGTAAAAGACTGGGAAGTTCTCTCATTGTGTCAGTTTTCCGTCGAATTTGTCTTATTTGTGTAATGCATTACGTAATATAACGCACAAATCAGTAAACAATATATGGTGAAGTCCGCTTGACAACTGTCAGGACGAATGGCTGGAATCCCGCACGGATGCATCCTGTTACAGTCGAGGCAAATTCCTTTAATTATAATATTTACCATCATCAGTCCTTATATGTACAAAAGGGACACTGTCCTTATATCAGACTATAACCACCCTAGTGGTTACTTCGGCGGTTATCTCATGTCGTCAAAAATATAATTCTTGGACACGGATTCCTCCCGTGTTTTCCTTCACCGTATCGATCACATGCACAGATCAATTGAATAATTAATTTATTCATATTATTTAAAATTTATATTAAACCGGTTGCGCCCCGCGGTTTCGCCTGCGTAAGTCTGTATCCCGTAGGAATAACGGGATAAAAAGTTGCCTATATGTTATTCCAGTTATCCAGCTGTCTACGTACCAAATTTCATTGCAAACGGTTTAGTAGTTTTTGCGTGAATGAGTAACAATCATACATACATTACATCTATACTTACAAACTTACCCGTTTATATATTAGTAGGATGCCCTGTTTGCTTGGTGAGTATACAATGATTTGCTTATTTTCAAAATAACATTAACACCCAAAGGCATAGTTAATGACGGGGAAAAGGGAAGGCAGTTGAGTTGTAGTTTGTAACCTTAATTCTTCATAGTTGCCTGGAGAGTAGTTTCGGACGTAAAACTAGGCCGTTATTTTGATGGGCGCAGCTAGCTTTTAATGTTTGTTATTAAAATAAAGTGCGGCATTTCATTTAATTATTTATATATGTTTTTAAGGTACTGAAATCGTTGAAGTTTAGGTTGGCATTCTATGGCGAATGATAATATTCAAAATATTAAAGAGATCGTTTATATAACTGTAGAATTATGTATTGTCTTTAATAAAATTTATTAGTATAATAGTGGTATTGATGTATTTAATCGTATGTAATTAAATGAATCGTATTAATTATGTGGATAGGCGATTTTTCCTCATATTCTTTTACAAGTGCCCCGCCTGGCTTTGCCCGTGCATATAAAAGATACAATTAAAATCCATAGAACTCAAGGATCACGTACATATCCAACGGTGAAAGAGTTTTTAAAATTTATCTCATAGTTCCTGAGATTCGCGCGTTCAAACAAACAAACTCTTCAGCTTCTAACTTTGATTAGTTTTAGTTAGAATTGTTCAATGTAGGGATATAAAAATATTAATATTAAATAACACAAAACAGATAGAAATTTCATCATGGTACGTTAAAATGAATCAGAGAATGGAATAAAGTTTAATTTTTCATACTGGTGAGTTGGCGACCTACAAACCGGATTGAATCTCAGAAGGCTGTTCTTAGCTGAAAAGTAGGGCGGGAAATTGGAAATTTGTCCTCCGCCATCTTTATTTTGTAATCAATGTATACGATTAAGTGACGGAATGAAATATGAAACCGGAGTTTAATGAATTATTGCTTTAATTAATGGAAGCAAATTAATCGAAATGAATTAATGAATTTTTTTCTAGATTCTTATGAATTACATTAACCCCTGCACCTGTAATAGACCAGAGAGATTTCTTTACAGCCCAAAGGGTAAAACGGGAGTATTTTAATAAGACTTTAGTGTTCGTATGTCCGTCTGTCACCAGCCTGTATCCAACGAACTGTGATAGGTGAACAGTTAAATTTTAGGACATTGTATATGTATTATATAATAATACATATTATTTCTGTTGCCGCTATAACAAGAAATAAAAATTAAGTCAAGCGATAGCACGAACATTAATTTTCGATGACGATTGACCAATTTTTTCCATACTCTTTTAACTAACGGAACCCTTAGTGCCGTGAGTTTGCACAACGTTTTTTTGTAGGAACAGCATTAGAAATATTTTTTGGAACCTGTAAAACTCAATAGTATTTGGAAGTATAGCGATGCGATATATTTAACTGACCTAGTCGCGGTATTTTGGCAATGGAATGCGCGAAAAGCCTCAGTTACGTAAAGTTTGGTTAGGCTGCTTATCCGCGAGCTGTATCGTCAGTGTTTTAATTCATCATCAGCCCATATATGTTCCCTCTGCTGGGACACAGGCCTCTTATGAGGGTTCAGGCCATAATATACCGCGCTGGCCAAGTGCGGGTTGGCAGATGTCACATGTCTTCGAACTTTTGATTCTTGGACATGGCGCTTTCCTCACAATGTTTTTCTTTGAAAATCAATTTATTTCCTGCCGACTTATCGATTTTGTAGTCGGAGGTTCTCACCACTGAGCCACCACTTCTAGTATTTTAATTATAATGATTAGTAGCAGACATATACTACTCAGAGATGCAATAACATCGGAACGGACCATTGTGAAGCGAGTTAAATCTAACCCTGATACCACTTGATGACCACAACCGCTGTGGTAAGAGCGACACGATAAAGGAGTAGATATGTGTACAATAATGTATAACAAATAACAGTACAATACTAAAAATCTAGCGGATTCTATTGACGTATTGAAGAAGATATAGTGACGATGTATTAAATATAGTATTAGTCTCGAATATCGACTTTTATTAAATTTGAGCCAAACAATGCATTGTTTTATATACATTTGAAATGTTTTATCCAATTGATCCCTTCGAATAAAACTGTTATAGTAACATCGTTCTGCGATCATATTGCGAATCTGCGAAAAAATTGATAAAAACATAATAAACCCGTACGCTTATAATCTGCCTAACGGAGAGGCTTCCAAATAGCTGGAGGCAAACAAACTTGGAAACGCTTTATAGATTTTATAATCGTCGAATTCTGGATCTACTCCAGTTGAGTTTATGTGGTACAAAACTGGGCTATAAATCACTGAGGGGCTGGTCTATATTGGCAGGCGGAATGCATCAGCATTGACATTGCAGATTAATACCTTATGGTGCTATAATTAAAGTAGGTTATCGTGAAACGTTATTCTTTGCGATGATTTTCAAAAGACGGTAATTTTTTTCGAATGTTTTTATATATAGGTTACATACCTAGAGGTTATATGAATCAATAAATATTTGTTGTGTGCTTTAAAATAAATGTTTTGTTTATTTAAAAAAAAAAACGCATTTATTTAAAAAGACGCCTCCTTGGTACAGTGGTAAACGCGTGAGCGTAGAACCGAGGGGTCCTGGGTTCGATTCCCGGTGGGGACAATAAAAAAAAATGTCTCGGTCTGGCAGGACACAGAAGGTTGATCACCTACTTGTCCATAAAGAAAATCGATCAGTGAAACAGATGTATATCATCTGCCCCATACCCCAGTAGGGGACACGGGACTTCACTCTTTTTTTATTTCAAAAAGGGTACAACGAGACCCTATTATTAAGACAACGCTGTCCGTTTGTTTATCTGTTTGTCTGTCCGTATGTCTCTCACCAGACTGCATGTATAAACCGTGATAGTTGGACAGTCGACATTGTCATAGAGACGATATATTTATGTTGCTGCTATAAATAAAAAATAAAAAATTTGATAGGTGTCCAGATTTTTTGTTCTTTAGTTTGTTTGTCCAAAACCCCCAGTGCTGCGAATCCGACACGCACTTCAACGATTTCTTGTTGCTTACGAGCGCAATCGTGATAGCTTTTAGCTTGTGACAGGTTGCTTCATTTGTTTTCATTATCAATTATATAATTTAGTTTTTTCAATAGTTCAGTTGTTGTGGAGATAGCAGCTGATAATAAACTATATACACTGCCGAATCCTATCCTACTAATATTATAAATGCGAAAGTTTTTAAGGATGTGTGTGAGTTTGTTACTCTTTCACGCAAAAACTACTGAACCGATGGCAATGAAATTTGGTACGTAGACAGCTGGACAGCTGGAATAACTTATAGGAAACTTTAAATCCCGATTTTCTCACGGGATACGGACTTACGTAGGTGAAGGGGGCGCAGTTAGTGTAATAATAAGTTATTGTTAAATTAAAAATATCGACCGGTTCCTTGATACAGAGAGATTTAAACTCGGTACTGATTAAAAGCTCGAACAATTGATCATCGATGCAGACGTGCAATTCGTCTGCATCCCAAACACCTTTCTTCACGTGCACTTCGATTCTACATTGGACATAAGACTTCCAGTCAAAATAAGACAAAATCCTTCAACCTTGTGTTGCATTTTTATGTAAAACTAGCTGCGCCTTGTTTCACCCGCGTAAGACCGTATCCCGTAGGAATATCGGGATAAAAAGTTGCCTATATGTTATTCCAGTTGTCAAGCTCTCTACGTACCAAATTTCATTGCAATCGGTTCAGAAGTTTTTGCGTGAAAGAGCAACAAACGCACACACATCCTTACAAACTTTCGCATTTATAATATTAGTAGGATGATAAATACCCAGGACAGGTGACACTGCGTCATAATTTATTATGTTTTTCTAGTAATTAAGGTAAGTCGGAAACGTCGGCCTGCCTTGATTAATGGCTTCAAACAGCGCGTCGGATGACTTAAGGAGAGGGTTCGGTTGGCTTGTTATATTGTGATTTTTTTTAATTAGTTTTTGCCCGCGGCTGCGCACGCGTTGAATTCGGAGTAATACCACTTCTATTTTTTATGTATTTTACATATAAACCTTTCTTTTGGATCACATTATCTAATAAAAAGAACCCATCAAAATCTTTTGCGCAACTTTAAAGATCTAAGGATACACACGTCCGAAAGGTACTTTGTTTTATATTTATTTTTTTAATTATTTATTCTTTACAGTACATATTGCCGAAAAATAAATTGACATTGTAAAAAAAAAAATGTACTTGGTATTGATACTCAACAAAATAGCCTGTTCAATAAAATAAAGTACAACACGCGGAGGAAATTAATGTATAATTTTTTGGTTTTCTTTCTACTTAATGTATAATTTAACTAGGCCAGTTCGCACCAGGGATGTACCACACCCCACTGAGGACCAGCGTAATATTGTAGCATGCTACAAAATAATTGATTACATAAATACGTATTAATACTAAATTTTCAAAGATAGAAATGTAACTTCCTCTCAAGTTAACACAAATATAGGTTAAACGGAAACCTGTGAACGCACCTTAAGCGAACTTTTACGAACAAACTCTGCTTTGTTTGAACTTCGCCGATCTTCCTTCAGGTTTCTGCGGTTAATTAATTATAGAAAGAATCGCAAACTTTACCTTGTCTAGATTGTGTTTTTAGCCCCCGACGCAAAAAGATCGGTGTTCAAAGTTCGACGGCGATGTCTGTTTGTGGCATCGTAGCAGTCAAACGGAGGGACCGATTTTGATGCGGTTTTGTTTAATTGAAATCAGTTTCCTTGCGAATAATATAACTGGTTATTATTGGTTCAACTTCATTAGAAAATTATATGACATTTTTGTCCTGATTAAGTGCTTCGCGCGTGCCAATAGTTAAATAAGTCGCCTTTAAATCATAATTATACAAGCATTTTCTACTCTGTTACAAAACAAAACTCTGTAGTTCTTCTAAAATTATATATTGGTCGAGAACAGTATTTTGCATTCATATTTATTATGTCCAAGATTTATTGCAAACCTTTTTTATGTAGGACGATAAACATTATATTATAATTATATAATACTAGCTACGCCCCGCGGCTTCATCCACGTAAGCCTGTATCCCGTAGGAATATCTGGAAAGGAAAGGAAAAAGCTTATAATATGTTATTCCAGTTGCCCAGCTGTCTACGTACCAAATTGCAATCGGTTCAGAAGCGTGCGTTTTTTTACGTGAAAGAGCAACAAACACACACACACATCATTACAAACTTTCGCATTTATAATATTAGTAGGACTAGTAGGATAACATTATAAATATTATATAATTGACCAAACATGCATTTAATGAATTCCCTTTAAAACGATATACCCGAACACGATTTTCGCAAGATTTTCATAACCATTAAACATTTTATCGCTAAAACTTATCCCCAATTAAATTGTTAAACTTTTCCTTACCGCTTAAATTCGTCCACTAAATCAAAGAGAAAACGCAGTCCATTGTAAAGTTTAAAACCATCCATAACTTTGAAATTACAAAGGTTTTATCCTCCGGTGATGACAGCCGGTAAGGGAATTTCAAATAAATCGAATTCGATTTTAGTATAGTTTTTGTTCCATGTTCTAGAGAAAAACAATTTTTTTTTCATGATGATGTATTAATATTTTTATAATCTGTAGTTCTATGACTAGAAATGTTTTTTATTCATATATTTATAACAATTTAAGGTCATAGATCGACGGTTATAATTGAAAGATCATAAACTACATTTATTACTAAATTTACTGATCCTTTAATATTTATAGAATTATTTCTTTGTGTTCAATATCACACTAATTTTTTATTATTTTTATTAATAAGATAGTTTGTGACGATGGATGAACGAATGGATTTTGGTTGATTGGTCACGTATAATTATAATAGTTTGGATAACCTCATAGATAATGTCTGGGAAGTGTAGGCCAGCTGATTTATTTATTTATACATAATTAACCTGAATAAAATTACAAATTATGATTAACCTAGGTCACATTATAACATATGGCGGTCTTACCGCTGAATAGCGAATTCTTTTATCTTATTTTTTTTATTCTTATTTTTATTCTTCCATCAACCGGTTGTACAGAGAGAAATTAAAATAAAGGATCAATCATAAATAACGAACGTGTTCCGTTTCCGTCACCACGGGAATTCCCTAAAGACACAATAGCTGCAAAAATCCATTGTCATGGTCGCATTTACTAATCCTGGTTAGGAAGCTGGTAGTCATTTGTAACAATAATACCGCCATTTGTCTCTCGTTGGCGCGAATTAGTGGGGGGTGAGGCGATCGTGTTTTGTCATTTAAGGCGGGATTAAGGGAAACGGTGTCGTCGCGTTTTTTAGCCCTAGACGCGAGTCCATTTGTTAAACGGAAAGGGAATTTCATAGATCGATCGGTTGATGTGAAAAAGGGAATTTTTACGGATTGCGAGAGAATCATATGCGACGATTGTGGTGTGACGTTTTTTTATGTTTTTATCTTCTATTTATTTTGATGCACTCTCTTTGCTTATAGTACAAGCGCTTCAAGATGTGACAAAATGCCGAGAATTTATTCCTACGTTAGTGGATTAATTCAGCTGAAGTATTCACATAAAATAGCTCCATTTATATTATTTTCTAGCCCAACAAACGCGCACATTGTTTCCATAATAAAAGGATATTACTCTTTCAGCATTTGTCGGGTTCTATACAAACCGATTCTCTTTAATTTACCTAGAATGAAAACACTAGTTTCGTGTTAAAACAATATTTAGTTGGAAATAAACGAGCGATTTATACGGTGTGTGTGTGTGTGTGTGTGTGTATTTATCTTGTGTGGATGTTAGAGTGGAGATTCGAACACCTCTTACAACTAATTTTTGTTTTTTTTTTATAGAATATATAACTTTAATAATATGACACAGATGTTCATTTTAGTAAAATAAGCCCATTGAAAAAGAATTGTTCTCAAGGCCATTTATATTAAAGTTTGGTTTTTATTGTTAGTATTTTAAATTTTATTTTTATATAAAATATTGGTATAGCTGTGTTTACCTTAAATTACGACACTAATGATTAAATGTAGATTTTAATTTATAAAAAAAAATGTGTGAGTATGAATATTTAAATTGTTTTGGCATAGAATTTTGTATTGTATTATATTGTTGGGCCTTTTTATATAGATATAGTAAAGCTGTCCTAGAAATTCATCGATTGAAAATAAAAAATCTACTCCTGTATTTAGTCGTTAACAAAAAGTATCTCTTTGTATGTCTGGCTGACAGGCTATCAGGAAAAATATTTTTATTTACGCAGCGGATTTTGAATCAGTGTTCGTCTATATTTTCAAGAACTCAACTTACTCGATAATGTGAATTGACTTAGGTGAATAGTTACAATAAAACATTCTATATAAAATTTATTAGAACATTTTTTTTGTATCCAGATTATTATAGTATAATACTAGCTGACCCAGCAAACCCTGTTCTGCCTGTCTCTTATCATTTAGGGGCATGATAAAAACATGTTGGCCGATTCTCAGACCTACCCGATATACACATATAATTTCATCAAAATCGACCCAGCTGTTTCGAAGGAGTATGGTAAGTAACATTGTGACACGAGAATTTTCTATATATAGAGATGTATATACGTCAAATATATACGTCAAAGATCCATTCTAACATTTTTTTTTTTTTTTTTTTTAATAATAATAAAGTCTGTATTAAAACTGTTAAATAATACAATTATATTGGTAGAAACTAAAGCCTGTGTTAGTAAAAACTGTGTTACAGGCTTTAGAATCCCTCACATTTTTGTAAATTACAGTTTCTTACAGTTTTTTTTTTTTTTTTCAATTAAGTATTTTAAAATTAAAAAAAAAAGTGCATGCATGTGTATGTAAGTGTGTGTTTGTGTGTGTGTGCGTGCGTACATTATTTAAAGCAGAAATATTGTAGCTATCCGAAGTTACATTTTGACAGAGGCATGGTCAAAACTCGATACACTGTTAGCAGGCCGAATGGAATTCCTAAAGCCGTAGACTTTCGAATTTCGAATTGTCGAGTTATGACTGCTCCTTCATCAACTTGTCATAATCAAACTGCTGATGCTATTCGAAATTTAAGTTCTATCGTGATAGATTTTTGTAATACATTTGTACGTAAATTTAAACGGACTTACGTCTTTATGGATTTGATGTATTATGATCAGGAAAGAAATGAAACTTAAGATTTTAAAGGGTTATTTATATCGATGATTTACTGACGTAAATTTATACTTCGGCGAAAGCCAGACAAAGAGTCAAAATAAGTTTTTTAAATCTTTTTTTTTACAAACAAACTTCAACAATGTTTGGTGTACGTGGGAAGAGAACGTTTTTTAAATCTCGTGTTAAAACTTAGAAAGAGGTTCAACAGAAAGGATTCTTTAAACAAAATAATTATTAAAACAAATTTTATGGGAGCGTTTTGTAACCAAGCACGTCGTCTGTAAATAAGAGTCTATCATACCCCTTTTAACAACAAAATATGTTGCTTTCTATACTAATATTATAACGCTGAAAAGTTTGTTTGTTTGTTTGCACGCACTAATCTCAGTAACTACTAGTCCGATTTGAAAAATTCTTTCAGTGTTAGAAAGGCCATTTATTGAAAAAGGCAATAGACCATATATATGTACCACGGGCGAAGCTGGGGCTTAACTTAGGTTTAGGGGGTAGCCGATAGTTTTTAAATAAAAACCAGTTTCATAATTAAATATCAAAGACTTTATTGGTGGCGCGAATTTATTACAACAAATGAAAATGACATATATTTTATCCTTATACAATCATCACAGGTTTTTGTCCCTGCAGTGGGGACAAATAACAGCTGATGATGATGATGTAATACGTGAAAGATACTGGTGTGACTTAATGTCCCATATGGCTTGTGGAGCCGTTTCAACACTTATGCTCACTACACTTACTTCTTATATTACATAGTTACATTTAGTTGATCCCTTTATCAATATAAAATAGTTATTTTAAAAATTGTAGGCAAATCACGTTAATTAACATTATTGATAGTAACTAGCGGTGTCCCGCGGTTTCATCCACGTCGTAAGAAAGAAAGAAAGAAAGAAATGTTTATTTATCACCACCACATTTACAGTTAAATTAAAATTAAAATTAAAAAGTGTACTTATGACTAAACGGTGTGGTGCTAAAAAGGGTAACTACTCAGCGTGTGCTACGCGTTATGCGCAGCGCTGATTTTCAGTAGCCCCTTGTTGGAGTGCCAGTCAGAAGAAATAAACATACATGCATACATTATATAAACAATACAAACATACTTATAGATATTTTAAAAGCAAATTGGTATTTAAACTAAATATTATACATATATAATATTATATATATATATATATATATATATATATATATATATATATATATATATATATATATATATATATATATATATATATATATATATATATATAACTGTCTCAGTACGATATATATATATATATATATATCGTACTGAGACAGTTTTTAAATTTTTAAATCGAATCATTAGTTACTTAGATAAGAGTTCAAATCAACAAAGAAACAAACTCATCAGCTGTACTTTTATTATTAACTAACCGCTCGTCCCGACTCCGTCCGGGTTGTTCTGGGAAAAATACAAAATAAAATATAGCCTCTGACACTATAAGATAACATGACTTTCGTAAATTAATTTGTAAAATAATTTTTAAAATCGATTGAATGGATCCAGAGATTATTCCCTACAAACTCACTCATTTACCAACTTTACGTCTAGTATAGATTAATATGATTAATTATTAAAATAGGAAGTAAAGATTTATATAATTAGGTATAAGCTATCGATTTAAAGATTTATATAATTAGGTATAAGATCGAGGTTTGAAAATGACATAATTTCATTTAAATAGCAAATGGCGGACCAATAAGCCCTCATTTAAAGTTTTTCCAACAGTGAAACACTCTTAACGCCTTTGTAATCATGAAATCCAGTTTACGCTTAAAATAAAAACAAAACAACCGATCGCGTCTCAAAGCTCTTTGAAACTCCAGAAATAAAGGTAAAATTTTACGACAATTCGCCTTTAAACAGACTAATAAAAGTGTCTAAACATTTCTATCGCTATTTATTCTGTATTAACCAGACGGTTTAAATTTTAGTTTAAATTTAAGCAAGGTGTTATTGAAATTGATAGTTCGTTGAGAGTTTCAAGTGGAATTCTAAATAGACCTTTTTTCACGCTAGAACAATTGTTGTTATATTTTTACTCGACTGCGACAGAAGAAGGGTAATGTTCTGCTAGCGTAAGCTTTGTATGTATATGATTATACATGCCTATATCTTTGGCAGGTCGAACAGCCTTAATCAATGGAGGAATCCTACTAATATTATAAATGGGAAAGTTTGTAAGGATGTGTGTGTTTGTTGCTCTTTCACGCAAAAACTACTGAACTGATTGTAATGAAATTTGAAACGCATACAGCTGGAGAACTGGAATAATGTATAGGCAACTTTTTATCCCGATATTCCTACGGGATACGGACTTACGCGGGTGAAACCGCTAGGCGCAGCTAGTTTTCATATAAATCCGTTATTTGTTTGGGCTATATCTATGGGTCGCATATGCCCCGCAGTTCAGTTACCGCATTTCTTTTACCCTTTCTTGTTTTTGGGGTGCCCCTTATATTAAGGGTCGCCGAGAGGTTAGACGTAGCCACGGTAAAGCGAAGCACGCGGATTCGAATCTCACCTAGATTTAATTTTTCATAGAAAAATGTTAAGATGTGCTATCGACGAGTTCTATCAGTTGAGTAAAAACGGCATCACTTCTTGTCTTGTTAATCTAGCCTATTAAGATCACAAATAAATTAAATAAAGGTCCCTACACATACGATTTTCCATATAACTAATTAGAGGAATGGTATAAATATAATTCCTTTATACACGTGCAATTAGCGCTGATTAGTTGCATGCGGAGCACGACAACTGACTGACTTTTGATCCAGATAAGGGTGAGTACAGAATGTATTTATTTTTTTTATAGGTACCCATTCAGCTGTTGAAGATACTGCCTTATATTTTTTTATGTCACAGTCGGCAATGGAGCTTGTGAGACGCCTGATGGTAAGCGCTACCACCGCCCATGAACATTTAGAGAGGCATAAGAATCCATTCCGAAGCGTGCTCGACTACCACGTACGAAAGATTAAACTAGAAAGGGACTTAGCAATAAAGGTATCCTAATGTTATAAATGCGAAACCTTGTGAGAATGTCTGTTTGTTTGCTACTCCTTCATGCGTAAATTACTGAACAGATTTTGATGACTACTGACGATTACTTAAGTCGTAAGTAGTTAGTCGGAGGTAGTTCACAGGAATAAGAATAGCATTAATAAATAAATAAACAAATACATAATATATGATATATAATATATAACATGTAATACTCTTATGCACTCACACAAATAAAGAAGCAGACGTCATAAACCAAAACAAAGAAGAGCGGTACATCAGGCGGCATTATCGCTGAAAACCGATATCCTCCAGACAACCATTGTATATAAGAAGAGTTTAATAGAGTTTGATATACGGAAGATGCTACAAGAAAATGCTGTCCCTTAAGAATCACAGGACAGTTCTTTGGCATCATTATTATGATATATAAAATTATTTATAATTGATACAATTTTAAAAAAGTAACTATAAAGTTTATAGCCATATCCTCTCTGTAGAAACCTTCCAAACCGGGGTTAATGGTAAAACTATGTTATGACGATTCAAATTTGCTTCTAGAATAAGTCTAAATGAATAAATAAATATTTGAATTTGATTTTAAAACGCCATATTGCCAAGCTTTAAGCAAAAAATTGCTCAGATTTCCACGTCGGTTTGTTCCAATAAACAGAAATCCTTTACTAAGTATATGCATATACTGGAATAGGGGCCCGGCTATATGCGCACAGGGATTCGACCTGTCTGCCGCAGAAAAGGTATTTTTGATTTCCTTTGTGAATAAAGACAAACGTCTGGAACGTTCTGGGTACCGGCCAAAGATTTGGAGGGAATGTAGAATTGTTTTCGACGCATCGAACGTAGTTAGAATGTTAAGTTTATCGGTTGATGGAATCGTTTGGATTATAATTTGTTTATGATTTTATTTGTAGAAGATATACTTAGAAATAACCTTATATATCCTCTTAGTTGGTATTCTTAAAGTTACTAATAGATATATCTAATAACTAGCTTTCGGCAAACTATTATGCCTGTAAACTATACCTGTATCAAATTTCGGTTCAGTGATTTAAACGTGAAGAAGAGACAGACAGTTACTTTAGTATTTATAATTTTAGTAGGAATTTTGTTTTATCATTTACTGTTTTATATTCAACAGTTGTTTATCAACCGATTTAAAAAAAGAGGAGTTCTCAATTCGTCAGGATCTTTTTTATTTGAAATCTTTTCCTTTCCGTTCACACTTAAACTTCCTATGACAATTTGGAGACAGTTTAGTTTTACAAACAGAAACTAAAGAAAATACCAATTCTAGCTGAAGTGAAAAACGTGCCCATATATGAAAAATGTAATCAGATTAATCTGTGCAACCCAAGCCTTAGCTAAATATACAAAACAATAGTAACTTAAGACGTGTACTCGTTGCATTCTAGTAATTTCCATTTCCCCAGTGCGCTGGTATGAACACAATTCAATTCTGTACTGCAGAGAGAAAGCTTCTTATAATGCCTTTGCTATAACGTGTTTGGGACTGTTTTCTAATAGACAACGTTGTTTATGTTGTGACGTACGTAGTTCTCCTTTTCCTTCCCCTCCTTTACCTTCCCTTCATTTTCTTTACCCTTCGCAGTCCTTTTCATTATCCCCTCGTTAATCTTTACTCAATACCATCCCATTTAAATTCAATAATACCTACTGAAGAGACTTAAAGTCTGTAATGAAGTTACGCCTTTGCTAATGTTCATGGGCGAAGGTAGCGCTTACCATCAGGTGGCTTACCAGCTCCTTTGCCGGCGATATCGTAAAAGTATTGTTATTTTCTATCACATTGTTTATATTAATTGTCTGTATTAGTCTGAAATATTTTTGTTCCTTCCTAAGTTCTTTCGCTTTGTTGCTTTTCAGTGCGTCGATGTAACTCAGCGTTTATTTATTAAAACAATATCAAGAATCTATTGCATGATTTTTATATTGATAAATTTTACTGTAGTATATGAATGTCTAATTACGCAATGATATTTTTATAGAGTTGGAAAATGATATAATGCATTTAGTTGACGATTTAAGTGAAGTCTGTTTGAATGAATAACAGTTTGAATCCGTTTAGTTTCCAAATAACAAGCTGTCTTTGTATGTATCGTAGCTTTGTAAAAGTGACTATGGAATTAAGGGAAACCTTTAGGAACGTTTATATAAATGTTAACAATAGATTTAGTTTTTTCATAGAAAAATCACAAAAATGTATTCCTTCGTTAAAGAATCAAGGGATCTATTCATCGAAGATTTCATCTGCATCATAATAAATCTGATTCTACCTGAATCTATATAAGTACGTAAATTCGGACAAGCAATGTTGTATTATTATTGTATGCGTCTTTATTAATTAAATATCATTATTCTCTGTTATTTAAAAACAATAGGAAATGTTATATGTAATAATAATACAACAAAAATCATACAAAGAATAACATTAAGAGAAACCAACATGCATACATAGCGGAAATATCGCGGACGAGCAATTCCGTGGTCCATAACCAATGTCAATTTGGCATATAACCTCTTTATCTGCGCCAGAATATCGCATTTGATTTACATGTAGCGGTATTACACTAACCTTCGCCCAGTTATACTCATTGGCGCGCAAACTTCTCGCTTTTTGACATTTGCTGTATCCCTTGTGTTATTGGCTATTTAATCTAAGTACCTGGATAACGGATATTTTTTTATTGTTTTAACTTTAATTATTCGCCAAAAATAGTATTATTATTCGCCAGTAGATGTTAGGAAGAGTCATAATAAATTGGGACTACTCAAACGCCTCCTATTTGTTAAAAAAGTAAGTTTAAGTCGATAAAACACGAATAAAACACGAATACGATATTTTCTAAAAAAGATTCTTAGCTAGATCGATTTATCGCCCCCGAAACCCCCTATACACTAAATTTCATGAAAATCGTTACATACACAAGAATTGCTCGTTTAAAGATATCTATATATATAAAATTCTCGTGTCACAGTTTTCGTTGCCATACTCCTCCGAAACGGCTTGACCGATTTTGATGAAATTGTTTGTGCTTATTCGGTATCTATGAGAATCGGCCAACATCTATTTTTCATCCCCCTAAATGATAAGAGTAAGGCAGAACAGCGTTTGCCGGGTGCAGATTGTTTTATATATGTTACTAGCTATGTCGTGGTTCCATGCACACTAACTCACAGACAAATGGAAGTTTTTTTATTTAAAAGTATCATCAAAGTTAATGCAGAGGTTTATGCCTGAAAGAGTAACACAAACATATCCTCTAAATAATATAGTCTCATAAGACTAAAGTTTATTCCATTGCACTATATGACTACTGTATGGTAGTCATAGAAGGGTATAGATTATAATAAACGTAGGCCCGTTTAAATTTTTTCATTTTACGATTAGTAATTTGTAAAATATCTTTAAAAAAACGCAACTCCTAAAAAGCAATTTTTGAAAATACACCGCGTCAACTCGGAACATAAAATAATTTAAGATCCAAAAATGCGGACTGTGAACGTGTCAAGTTATATAAAAGCTCGTAAACATGTCAAAGGTTTAATAAGCTACGTGTCCCGCTGTCACTTAGGTGTTATGTCAAAACGGCTGGATCTACATAAATTTTGAACCCTAGATTTAGCTAAGCCCAGTTCAGTTATCACGACCTACGCGTGACACTGCGATGTAGCTTAGATGATGTTAATCAAGTGAATGGATAGCTTATAAAGCATGGCTGTCTTTACTTTATATGAAACATGAACTAAAACGTTTTATTAGAATTATAGATAGCGTGGAAAACCATTAAATAAAACTTGTTAATAACCTGCTTCGAGGGGTTAAAAGTATAAAAAAACTGATTTAAGATTTATTTTAAAACTCCTCTTAGAGAAACATTATACCGTTAATAATAGTGAAATACTTTTATTTCTATGTGTTACCATAGTAACTTTACTGTTACTATAATGATACCATAAATAACTTCGAATCATCTATATTATTACCTAGTCTGCATGATGAAAAAGCTCTACAGGAAATTAAGACAGGTACGTCCACATATAGTCTTCTTTCTTATATTTATAATATATAATCGCATTTAAAATACTAGTTTAAAACCGCAAGTACTACGTCGGAACCTACCCTTGTTTAATGTTGATTAAAGGACTATTTAATCTATACTAATATTATAAAGCTGAAGAGTTTGTTTGTTTGAAAGCACTAATCTCAGGAACTACTGGTCCGATTTAAAAAATGATTTCATTGTTATATAGCCCATTTATTGATCAAGGCTATAGGCTATATATGTACTACGAACGATAACGGGGCGGATCGCTAGTTTTGTATACTTATGTGGTTCCGAATCTATTTAATTCAAGTCGAAGCCCTGAACCACTACACCACTACTGTTCACGACACGTACTATGTATGTTGATAAGTAAATAACAGCCTAGAAGTTAGTTACAAATCCAATGTACATATTTATACTTGATTGAATGCTATTGTGCTGGTAACAAAGGCTAATCTTGAGTGGCAGCTATTCGAACTGATACCTGCAATTTGCATTTGGCCTCTTAACTCGTCAGTCTAGTCTACAATACGTCGATTTCTAGACACATCTGTAAGGCGACGGATTATTGAACGAAACAGTTGGGATTTGAAACAACAATTAACATAAATAATTGAAAAATATTATGTAAAGAGCGTGACATAAAGTTAACATGAACATGAATCTATTAGAATTTCTTATTCATCTTCTTATAATGTTTGTCAATTAATAGTCTGCCCTGGTTTTGTCCGTAGTACATACATAGCCTATTTCTCTCAGTGAATATGTTTTCTAATTTCTCTAGTGAAAGAATTTTAGAAATCGATCCAGTACTCTTTGTGTGAAAACACATAGAAACACAAATGTTTTTTCTTTATGATGTTTCTTAATCAATTGCATTAAGTGGAACTGTAAAAGTCCTTACTATTAATTAATAATATAAATAAGAAAGTGATATTTGTTTCTCTTGGTTTCACGACGCAATAGAGGGACATTTTTATTTATTTATTTTTTAATTGGAGATAGTTAGGAGACTGGACAGACATTGTAAAAGAATGTTGAGAAAATTATTAAATGTTATCTGTAATTTCGCTTCATTAAAAATGAGATAATGATCCCTGTGTAATTTTCTAATTAAAAATGAAAGTTCAATGACACTATCGGAGTTTAGTCTACTACGTGACGTTTATACATATTGGATATGCTAAAGAATTAGCTACGTTGCCAGAGTCCAAATTTATACACAGTCTAAATAAAAAGAATAAAGTCTAAGTTTGCAATAAGATTTTCATAGTTTATTTATAATATTATGACTGTATATGGCCGTAAATATTTACCAGCTGACCCGGCGAACCCTGTTCTGCCGTAGTCTTATCATTTAGGGGTATGAAAAATAGATGTCGGCCGATTCTTAGACCTACCAGATATGCACGCAAATTTCATGAGAATCGATCCAGCCGTTTCGGAGGAGTATGGCAAGTATCATTGTGACACGAGAATTTTATTTATAGATAAATGTTGTTTTTAAAGTATTCGTATTTATAAATGTGCTAGCTACGCCCCGCGGTTTCACCCCTGTAAGTCCGTATCCCGTAGGTATATCGGGATAAAAAGTTGCCTATATGTTATTCCAGTTGTCAAGCTATCTACTTATCGAATTTAATTGCAATCGGTCCAGTAGTTTTTGCTTGAAAGAGTAACAAACACACACATACACATACATCCATCATCACAAACTTTCACATTTACAATATTAGTAGGATTTTTGATTATTGAGTTTTATATTTTTTGACGAGTTAACCTGATGAAAGCGACGTAAAATAGCCCTGAATATCGAGTTTTTAACGAAATGTCTTTTGTCCCGTGATTAAAAATGAAGCTACAAATTGTGTGCATACTTTTCTGTGCTTTTGTTCGCGATAAAAATTTCCGAGAAACCAGCGGAATGCTGCGCTATATTTAATATATTTTTATTTCAGCAGTTTAATTACGCCGTAATAATATTAGATAACAGAAAAAAACAATAAAGATTTATTTTCAGAAGCATTAACTAAGATAAGATAGTTAATTTGCTTTACAATTTAATTTTAAAAGTCATGTATACTAGTAAGATTTTTGAATCGCAGAACGTAATATTTACTTATATAGCACTTTAGTTATCTAGCTGATTTATTTTATGATTTCTTTGATGATTAGACAATATAATGTTTATATCAGTTAAGTTAAATACTGTGTGTATTTTAGGATTCCGTAGGTCACTTTTTACGTACGGAACCCTACGTAACGAAACCATTATAGGATCTATATCTTGTCAGTAGAAGACCCTATTTCTAAGGAACACGGGAGCGTTTCCAGCTAAGATTCATATCAAATACTCGAATAAATGGTGCCTTGTTGCTGTGAAAAGATCATACTTCTACGCGAAAGCAATCAAGAAATCAGGCGCTTATACTGTAAATATTCTGAGAGCATCAATTACATCAATTAATTATATCTATAAGTTTAACATAACCCTCTATGCCCAAACGCGACTCGCACTTGGCCGGTACATACAGCTACGCATATATTATACATACATACTATTTCCAAAGCTGTCCTGTCCTTTTATAAATAGAAGTTTTTGTAATTTTAGTTTTTCTATCTATCCAAACTATTTAAACGATATACTGTTTAGTAATCTATGGTTATATTGCAATAAACATACATACAAAGGTAGGAGATTGACATAGTTATGACACGAGGAACAGAAATAAAATTGCAATGCCTGTTTTCCGGCTTAGAAAAGTAAAAAATTCATTTATGGGACAAGGAATACGCATATACAGTAGAATTCCTCATTAAAAATGTAATAGTTCAGAGAGTCTACTATAGCATTAATGAATATATGGAAAATGACAATCCATGGAATGTTGTCGCTTAAGAACCATAGGTCAGTTCATTGGCATCATTGTTATTATATACATGTCACATATTATGTAGAATTAAAATGTAAAATTTATATTACTTTAAAAGAGCAACTAAAGAGTCGCTTGCCAGCTCTTCTCTATAAGAACTGCCTTCCGAACCGTTGGTAAATGTTATAACTGTGTAATATTATGACGATTCAAAAGTGCTTCAAAAAGAATTCTAGTTGAATGAATAAATGTCTGAGTTTGAGTTTGAAAAAACTCAAATAAAAACCATACAACAGAAACATTCTTTAAGCCTTATAAACTAAAACTACAGAGGTTCTATTATTGTAACAAAAAAGATGTTCATGCGAAACAGCTGAGCCAGAAAAAGAATGTTAAACGGTATGTCACTTACAATGGGGCATTGTTACAAATCTTTATTGTATTCGTGGCCCGAGGGAGTACGAACTTATTTAGATACAGGGAAAACCGTTTATAGACCTCCATGGTATAAAGTTAACGGGCGAGCGTACACTTGCTTCCATTTCTGATGTGGACTCTTAGAAATCTCGAAGAAATAAGTAGAAGGTTAGTTTTGTCCCACAAAAACAGGTTTAAGCCAAACTTATTAAGGATCTGTGACAATACAATAACTTCATGAGTTCATCTTCATTAAGATCGCTAGGATTAAATAAATGGAGAAAGTGAGACTATTTAGATAATTTTATTTATGTTTATAAAATACATCTTCTATGAAACCTTTTTTTTAGTTTATTTTCAGCTATTTACAATTTAGAGCGGGCAGCCGAGCTGGTGGTTCACCTGATAGTAAGTGACCATTCCCAATAAAATGCATGTGAAATACTCCACCAGATTATTTCAACGACAGATTTTCAATGCGTCCTTTAATCTCTTTTATTTTAAAATACGCGGAAAATTTTTAAGAGAATACCAATATTATCTTACCGCATTACCGCTTTCCTGCGAGAAAGAGCTCTTTTAAACGGAGAATTTACCCGACAAACTATTCGAAATATAAAACACATACTCCATGGACATCGGAGATAAGCGTTGCATATTTTACGAGGAATTGAAGCAAAAAGTAACAGCCAGCGAGGCGCCAGAGACTCTTAGCTATACGCTAAGAAGCATGGGGTGTATTGAGATTGCTAATATTTATAAACTAGCTTTGCCCGTTGCTTCGCACGCGTTAAATTCGGAGTAGCTTAATAGTTGTTATCCTATCCTACTTAATATTATAAATGCGAAAGTTTGTAAGGATGTGTGTGTGTTTGTTGCTCTTTCACGCAAAAACTTCTGAACCGATTGCAATGAAATTTGGTACGAAAACAGCTGGGTAACTGGAATAATATATAGGCTTTTTATCCCAATATTCCTACGGGATACGGACTTACGCGGGTGAAACCGCGGGGCTCAGCTAGTTATACGTATAAATTCCTTCCTCTTGAATGGCTTTACCTATTAAAAAATAAACCTTTAATATGCGGCGTGTGTTACGTAATATACACAAAATTAACAAAAGAAAGTAGTGAAATGCATTACATGCTAATATCGAATTTATTTCTATACACAAAGAGTACAATCTACTTTGAACCCACTAAGACCTAATCAAGCATTATTTTTACTTCATAATTTAAAAATAAATTTCCAAATTGATTCCAATTCTCGATATCAATTTTAACAAATTTATATCAATTGGCTCTTAAAGGCATCCATCACTCACTAATTGACATTTATATGAATAATCCTTAAGTATTTAATGAAAGATTCAATATTTACAAAGAAAGCAAAACGATCATTCTAACAGGTTTTGGCAGGTTTTCAAATATTTGATTAAATCTATTACTAGGGCGTTGGACTTGTCGAACTTATAAAATAAGCAGCATTGGTTGTCTTTTTTTTAGTTCCTTATATGTTTATATCAATTATTGATAGTTTAGTTTTGATTTTCATTTATGTTAAAGGCAACTACAATGTCCTTTGATTTATAGGTGACGCTGATCATTTGTCAACAGGTAACACGTCCGCTAAGTTGTCTGCTATCTTATAAAAATATAAATAAATATGTGTAATTTAAAATCCTATAGAACACATTTTAGTAATTGAATCAATCTAATGTCTCACTTGTTTAAGAGTAAATATTTAACATATTAAAATAGATTAATTGACAAATGAAATATGTGAAAACTGATAACACGTCATTTTAGTATTTAACACTTTATAACCAAACTAGCTGCTTCCCGCGGTTTCACACGAATAAGTACGTATCACGTAGGAATATCGGGATAAACAGGTGCCTATATTCCAGTTGTCCAGCTGTCTACGTACTACATTTTATTGCAATCGCTTCCGTTCTTTTTGCGTGAAAGAGCAACAAACACACACACACATCCTTACAATCTTTCGCATTTATAATATTACTAGGATTAGTAGGATTAGGTGCGGTAAAATTATAGTTATATATCTATCGTTATGTGTATATATAACATCTTCATATTTTACACTCGATTATTGTGTAAAATTTAAAGATTAAAAGGTTAATGCCGTATTAAAGTGTTTACTTTATGTTTTAAATAACTTCTACATCTAGATTACCTAGAGGCCAGATGATGATATCATTACTTTTATAGTATATTTAAAAATTTCTGTAGATATAGTATTTATGCTGGCATTTTGATAACAAAAATATCTACCGCTTCCTTAAAAGGCCATCAACACCTTCACAAGATCTCTTGTAAAGGCACATGGGCAGTGGTGATAGCTCGATAGTTGTCGAACCTCTTGTTCGTTTGTCAGCTTTCTTTTATAAAAAAAACACATTGACAAAATTCAGTTACCAAATTTGAAATTACTTTACTAAAATGGCAGATTCAAATATTATCATCGGACTACGCAAAGCACTTATTCATTTCAATAAAGTCCTTTAATATCTGAATATTACCTGAAACTATACAGATATATTACGCTAAAACTCACACACAACTCATTTCACGTTTGATATATTATCTAGGCAAACATTCATTTATAAGATCCCTTTCCTCATTGTAGTGCAAATAAACAGATAAGACTTCTTTATATCGTTTGAATAATTCACGCATCGTCCATCTTGCTGAAGGTTTCTCAAGCCTCTATGTATATGGTGCCATTTGAATATCTTCTAAGGATTTGGTCAATAATGGAATTAAAGTATGGACGTATTTAAAAGCGCTTCTTGAAGAGATCTAGTCGTTACATGCATTTTACGAATCATATTCCATATTTATAGCTAGTTTGGCTTGACTAATTTGGGACATAATAGCATTCAAAGATCAATATTTTTGAGCATTCAAATGCTAAATAATATTGATTGACAGAATATTAAATGAGATTTACTTGGACGTTTTTTCTCACTATTAGTTTATTCAACATAGCTTTAGAAAAATCTTTCACTAAGAACAATTTTACTTCTTCCCACACACCATTTCCACAACAATTACTTTTGCCATTCCATTAAGATGGACATAAATTCCAACCAGCACTTTGCCAGCGTCTTGGCACGCTAGCGTTGATGTCGAAAAAACTGGGTTTCTGCATATCATATTTCTCTAAATGCACTTGCGTAATCTTTTGCTACAGTTATTGTATTTTGATGTTTTATATCTATCCTATATACAACTAGACTCTTGTCCCGGCTCCGCCCGGATATCAAGATACCCGTTTTATCCTAAGAGAGCATTTAATCGGGACAACAAGTATCCTATTAACCAAGTCAGCTCATACCCTGTGTGTAGTTTCAGCGTGATTGACGGATAAACGTCCTAACAAATAAACTTTCACATTTATAATACGCGTAAGTCCGTATCCCGTATATAAATAATCTAATAAATATATAATAATAAATATCGGGAATATCGGTATAAAAAGTTGCCTATATGTTATTCCATTTGTTCAGCTGTCTACGTACCAAATTTCATTGCAATCGGTTCAGTAGTTTTTGCGTGAAAGAGCAACAAACACACACACATCCTCACAAACTTTTGCATTTATTATATTAGTGGGGTTTGTGTGATTGATATTGATTCAGTGTGCATAAATGTCAGGCCTTATGAAGAAGTAATTTGATTCCGATGTGGGGATGAAATCTGAATAATTAACACATGACTAGTATTCAATTTACTACTTAATGTTACCATTACAATATAAAGAGATTTGTTTATTGTTTTTTCGTTTTGTTCACACACTATATTGAATAGTTAATGGTGTACCTTGTTATTGGCGTACATATTTGTAAAAGGAACTATTTATTGTATGTGTAGCTGTAAGGTACCTTTTTTAAAAATAAATAATAATAAATAAATAAATAAATATGAAACCATTACAAATGACATATCATTAGTATATTAATGGTGAATTATTTTATAGTATTTCTCTATAATATATTATTAAAATTACAATTTAAGTTAAAATGTTATAACAGTGTATAATTACTGGTTAAGTAGAGTTATACCTATCATAATAATTTTACACTCGAATGCATTACAGTCCGTTAAAATATTACATTTAATAGCTCTTTGTGTGCGTTTCTCAGAGGACGATTCTGTAGGAAAGGTGGGTTAATAGAAGCTTATCTTGAAGTTTGTTGGCCTAGTTCAGCAGGCGCCATCTTGAAAAAAGGATTACCTCCAGAACTAGCACATGTAACGATGTTCCTATTTTAAATTTAAAGCAAAAAAAATCACGTTCCCCAAGCTTATATGAAAAAAGCCATGGAAACAGTTCGCAGTGTGACAAACTATTACTTACTACGAGTGTCATTTATTTTATTTACCACTCGAAATATCGAAGCTACAAATGACTTTCGGTCAGGGAATGTCATGGGCGTCGCTGGAAAAAATCTTTACCCTGTGACGTAATAATTGGGGCTTGTTCACACCTACCGCTTGTTATATTAATTATAACATTATTCAAATTTAGATACATGTGAAAATAGACTACAGTTGCAAGTAAGCCCCTATTTTCCGTTGAATATGAAAGAAAAAACTATGAAGTAGTTTATGGAATACCAAAACACGTTATAAAAAAATAATAAAATAGATACGATAAATTGCTCAAGAAAGCAATAAATTTTCATCGTAGGACCAATACTTCAAGAAAGAACAATAACTGTGATAATGCTATTTTTTCATCACTCCCTTTTACAACCAAAAAAACATATATATGTACGTAATTAAACAAATTAAATATATGGAAGCTAACTACTTGTAAAGTCGGAAAAAATAACCTATTTTTTCCACCTCAGAATTGTGTTAATGAAAATATATGTCGCATCAACATGACTTGTTTTAAATGAAAATTAACTATTTTCCCTTTTAACTCTATTGAGGGATGATACAAAAGCATTTGTGAAAATCATATGAACAAACCAACACAAAAGTATGTTTCCGAAGTTATTATGCTTCAGTGTGTGTACACACGAACGATCTTGGGGCGAAAAGTAGCTATAAAAATAGCTTACGTGTTATTCTGATATATAGTCTATATTGTTGTTAAATTACATCTAAATCCACAAGGTATGATCTATGAATGGGTAACAAACATACATCCATCATCACAAACTTTCGCATTCATAATGTTAGTAGAATAGGGTGTCTGAACTTAAACAAACAGTGTGTCCACCGTGCACGATTCCTAACAATATCCCGCTAAAAGCCGAGCGCTGGGATTCGGAGCAGCGATCCCGAGATGATTTATCTTTCCCCTAAAAAACTTTAAGCACCACTGGCCAAAAATGCTTCAGGTTTTTTATGGTACAAACGAGAACACTGGACACCTGATTTGACTGCTATTTGATGTAGCTACTGAAAAATGAGACTTATGATCCTTTTCCGAGGGTTTATGTTACCGTGAGAGCATGGTCATCAGCTCAAACAAGCAAACAGCTGTAGCAAATCTATACAGCTTATGTAATAAAGAGAAGCCTGTGAATGTTTTTTTTATTTAGTTTAGTTTATGTATGTGTATGATAAGCTTTTTAAATAATGGTATATCTGTAGGTACCTTAAATTCAATCAATTCGTTCAGCAATTACAGACAAATAAATAATTATTTTCATAAAAAATGCATATTCAATTATCAGATCTAGACGACATTAAGAAATTGGACCACACCAGCTTCCAAATAGAAAAAAATCATCAAAATCGGTTCACGCAGTAAAAAGTTTTGCATTGATAACTTTTTGCTGCCGGTTGAATACAATAAAGCCACATGCAAGCTCCTACAAAATGCAACACGAAATAAGAAAATGTAATCAAGGCACCAGAATCGTGCCGTAGTTTAATGCCTGTTCTTGAAGGTTAAGCTCATTACAGTGAGATCAAATAAGGGCCCCGATTCAGCCAACGGTGTAATATCTCAATTGAGATGAAAGGCATCTGGGATTTACGATGGTGTAAAAATAACGGATCTTGTAAAAAAACTTTATTGGCATGCCTTAGTGGTCCACGTTTGCATTGATGTGGTTGGTTTACAACCTATAAAGCTGCGTCCGTTATGTATTATTGTGTTCGCTTTTTGCTGATTTTTTTGGGTTCAGCACCCCTAAAAATGGGACCGTATTACTAAGAATTCGATATTCGTCTGTCTGTCTTTCTGTCCAACTGTCAGGGTGTATCTTAGAATTATGTAGTTAGACTATTGAAATTTTTTAAGATGACGCATTTCTAAAAAATCGGCGGTCCAGTGTATCTCTATAAATCTATACTGATATTATAAAGCTGTAGAGTTTGTTCGTTTGAAAGCATTAATCTTTTATTTCATAAATTCTTCAGTGCTAGATAGCCCATTTATTGAAGAAGGCTTTAGGGCATGGCATATGTAGCATGGGCGAAGCCGGGGCGGACCGCTAGTAAAAAAAAATCGAGGTTAAGCAACGGTCTCTAGATTGTTTGTACTTTATCTTAATGGACATACATATGACACGTTTTATATATTACATATACTATGTATGTAGCAAGCTTTGCAAAATATGTTAACTATATTCTTTGTGGGAAATTCATTATTAATAAATAAATAAAAACATACTTTGGACTCGGTGCACATTCGTAGCATCCGTTACTGATATTTAGATTCCTCACCGTTTAAACCTTCTCTGGACTGTGACAAATATTTCTTCGACTGTGACAAAGAGCAGTCCCGGAATTTGACAGGCATAGTTACCGGTCCCATGAGATTTTCGAAATTAAATCTCTCTTCTGTCCCTTTCTCAGTATAATTATCTTCATAGCGAATTTAAGCCAAATCGATTCAGTGGTTTAGAGTGAACAAGAGACAGACATAAACAACGTTGTATTGAAATGAATGATTAGCATAAAGTATATCGATTTACAACTTTATTATGTAACTAGCTGCGCCCCGCGGTTTCAACCGCGTAAGTCCGTTTCCCGTCGGAATATCGGGATATAAAGTTGCCTATACGTTAGTCCAGTTGTTCAGCTGTCTACGTACCAAATTTAATTGCAATCGGTTCAGTAGTTTTTGCGTGACAGAGCAACAAACACACACACATCCTTACAAAGTTTCGCATTTATAATATTAGTAGGAAGGATATTGTAACGGAACCCTCTAACAGAATACGATTTATGATTGACAGAATTTTCCAAACGGGAAAGGAATGGGAAACTTTATTGTAAATATAAACATTCGCCATGATCATACATTATGTGTTTATGTTTCTGTGTTATGTAAACAGATTGTTTATATTCATGAATAAAACTCAATGGTGAATAAATAGAATTTTATCGTTGAAATTGATTTTTGTGTGACATGTATTATGGTGTATTTATATCTGTGAAATTTTTTGCTAAACCAACCCTTGTTATGCGCTTTTGAATCAGGGTAAATATGATTAAATTATAACTTTAACAAAAATCAAACTTTTTAACGGATCTTAAATACGATTTATACATTACTAGCAGTCCATCCCACCTTCGCACGGAAATAATAATATAATTAAAGAAAATACACAATGAGTAATACATCATTTTGTTCTATCATTAATAGTTTTCACAGCGCACGCGGTTGAAGGAAGTTTTTTGTTTATTTTTACACCAAAACATGCTTATGTCACTCGGGAATAGTGTAGCTTGCTAACCGTGAAAGAATTTTTTAAATCGGTCCAGTAGTTTCGGAGTCTTTTCATTTCAAACATACAAAAAATCTCTTTATAATATTAGCATAGAAGTATGGATATTATCTAAACATTTTACAGCGAATACATAAAATTAACACAGTCTAATTGAGAACTACCTTCGTTTGAGGACACGTCGGTAAATAATAATATAATATTATATTAATCGGGTGCCAATGTGTGAGTGATGAATGTTAATTTGTTTATATGTATGTGAAATCAAAAATGACGTACACAATTCAAAACTATTTCATACTAACGTACATGTGGATTTTTTTTACATGTTTCGTTTAACTAAATATAAAACCAACGCATCATTCCAACGTCAACAATAACAAATATATTCAAAGCGGACGATGTTTCTATGAAATATTAAAAGTATAAAATAGGTATTTCAACTTATAAAATATTTTTAACAGTTTCACAGCGAGCCACTAAGTAATGGGCTATTAAATTCCAACGCCGCTAAAGCTTTTTTAATTATTTCATCGTAACTATTTTATTTCTTTACGATGTTTTGATTAAAATCTTTTGTAAGTTTACAACTGCAATTTAGAAAAGGAAAGTTGGCGCGAAAATGGTTAAGTCTTAAAGTTGTGTATTAAAAATTAATACTTTGAACGTTTTCCTTGTGGTGTTTAGGACAGATTAATTTTCTTCACTTATTTCTCTGTTCGATGGTTTTGAATTTTCTTTAATAGGTTATTTTAATATGTCGGGGACAGATTAATTTTCGTATATTTTTTAGTATTTACATGGGTTTTCAATAATCAAATATATCGTTAGAACGATGAAAGCAATATCTGAGAAATGTTGATGTATGATTTTTTCATGTGACAATTTTGACGTAGAAATATTTGATACCGTTTATTATTTGACCGCCTCCTTGGTAGAGTGGTTAACGCGTGAGCTTAGAACCGAGGGGTCCTGGGTTGGATTCCCGGTGGGGGTCGCACAAAAAAAAAGTCTCGCTCTGGCAGGACACAGAAGGCTGATCACCTACTTGTCCATAAAGAAAATCGATCAGTGAAACAGATGAGTGATGCCCCATACCCCACTAGGGGACACGGGACTTCACTACACTTTCATTATTTTCCAAGTTATACCGCACTCTCATGGACATACATACAGAAACGATACGAACGAAACAAAAAAGGGACATATCGGAAAATTATGTCCTTAATGTAATTTTTATCCTTCCATATAAAGGTAGATATAGACTTACTTACAGCAACTTTTGATTATTAAACTAAAACTAGCCATCATCATCATCATCAGCCCATATATGTTCCCACTGCTGGGACACAGGTTTCCTATGAGGATTCAGGCTGTTTTAAGCAGTGGTGATGTAATCCACATGTGCAGATAATTGAAAAATCTATTTATGTTTTTTTTGAAGTCTCTGAATATTTTGAAGTCCGAGGTTCTCACCACTGAGCTACCACTGCATTTTTTTCGAGCTAAAACTTATCTATTTCAACTCATTTATAATTTGATCACACACTGTTTATTGTATGAAACTAGCTGCACGCCCCGGCTCCGCCCGGGTAGTCATTTATCGTAATTGAAATAATACAAACTATCCTATCTTTTAAGTTGGATGTAACTATATATGATGTGTAAATTTGATTAAAATCGGTTGAGTAGTTTAGGGAGTTCATTGCAGATAAACAACGTGACACGTAATTTATATATATTAAGACATAATTTTGTAATGCATATGAACAAATTACATTTCTTATACTCATCAATATGCTTTTATATGTTTCAACTAACAGTTAATCCATAGAACCACGAGCATATTTCGTTACACGATATCAAAATAGTCCCTTTTCATAGTCGGCTAAATGCTACAATGGTAGTGTAGCATCAGAGATGCGATCTGACCCAGTTCCAGGTGATTATACAGCGCCACCTGTTGTTCCCATTGTTAAAACTCGTAAAGACTGCTTATACTATCTACCTGTACATTTTCACACTACAAGTTCCTTGTGTTTGCGGCTGCGTTTGATGCGCTTAGTGCTACCGTTTGTTCTGGATAAGATGAGACGTTATTTGCATACTCAATTGGATTACTGCAAGAGCAGAATTAAAGCTTTTTATTCCTGTTAAGCTTTCTTTTATCTCATAGTCGGCAATGGAGGTGGGTCGCCTGATATATGAAGAGGTGTAAGGTCGATTACAGACTTTACCCCTCTTTAAATGGTTTGACGACTTGAAATTGGAAGGAGATTAGTAAAGGATTGACAAGACTGGGAAGGGTAAGGAAAAGGATATGGGCCTCCGGCTCTACCACTCACCGAACGTAACACAGTAGTATGCTGGTCTTCTGTGGGGGTGTGGTACTTCCCCGATGCGAGCTGGCTCAATTCATACCGAAGCGTGCTCGGCTACCACATATTAATATAGTATACATTATAAATTACATTTATTATCATATCAATTCATATTAATATATTATATTATTACTTGCATTGGTATGTTATTTATGTTTTATCAAGTTCTATAATTCAGTCATATATGTTAGCGAAAAAATTTCAATAACGCGATTCAGGAGACGTCACTACAGAAGTACGAGTTCAAACCGTTATTTCCCAACTAAATAAAAAGCCTCTCCGCATCTGCCTCTGAGAAACTTGTTAGTAATGCAATTCCCCTTTGTATACAAACGCTGTTTTCTAAACCGATTGCCAGTGTATTTATCTTCTTATGCATTTTAAATATCTATTATTTATTTATTTACTTAAAAAGAGACCGTGTAGTCAAAAACAAAGACATTCTCGAGATGTCTCGAGACCTGCTTAGTTCCCGTGCGTTTTCCGGAATATAACTATCCTGTGATCTTCCTTGGCTCTCAAACTATGTACCAAATTTAATCTGAATTCGTTTTGTAGTTAAGGCGTGAAGAAACACACAAACAGAGCCGGCAGATAGCTAGTTTATATTTAGAAAATAATTGTTAAGAAGTCAATACGTATAGTATTATGTTATGCGTGTACATACTTAAATCTGCTCTCAAGGAATTCGAAGCCTTTATTTATTTTTACAATGAATTTTAACAAAAAAACTAAACTCTTCTGGTATCTTTCTTCTTATTCATCTTTTAATTATCAGAACTAGACCAAATAGGACCAAGGGATGCACCAGTCTTCAAAAACAAAAAGAATCATGATAATCAGTTCACCTAGAAAAATAATGGTTGATACCCCATTATTTTTCTAGGTGCATAAAAACACAGACGTATTGAGAACATCCTTTTTTGAAATCGATAAAAAATAGTGGTGCCTTCAATTTAAATAACTACAGGACTATATTTAGTGTGCATGTGCCATTCATTTTTAGTCAGTTGTACTTTTGCTCGACCTAAATCTTTGTGCACAATCATTTTAAAAGTACAATAAAAACGCTCTGTTCACAATATTCAATATATTTTACATTTTTTGCAATCTTAAGGATATTTCTTGTACAGTTTTTTGCTATAGTGGAAATTCTTTTGTCGCAATGCTATTGTAACAGATGCAATGCTGGCATAGTGGGGAGAAAAGCGGATGAAATATAATGTTGTAAATTTGAGACGCAATGGAACTTTGTATTTGAGGTATACCGAATTTTGATAGTTTAAAATAGCAACGTTAGGGGACTAGCTCCGAATTTATTATTGTATTCTTGACCTTAATTTAATAAGCACAAGGTCGATAATTTCAGCCCGTATTTTTACAATTCAAAAGCGTTTTTCAAAGAAGGCTAGTTGATGAAATAGCAACATGTAAAAGATAAGCGTTTCGAACGACAAGTGGGGGAGTTGGAGGCCTTTAGCCTTTTTTCTGACCTTGCACAGTCCATTCCATTATTCCCATCAATAATCCTTTCCATATCCCTCGCTTCTTGAAAGTGGACAACGCATTTGAAAAGGTTCGACCTAGCAAATGATCATGGGCAGAAGAGGCTATCGCATACGTTATGACACAGAAAAGCAGACAAATGTTTTGGTTTGTTTGTGTTGACGTATCACCTAAATAATTCTTTCCTTAGAACCAGTTTTGTTTGATAAATTCTACCTTACAATATATGCCTATACATCGTTCATTTTTCATCATTACCATAAGTAGCATCGCAACTACACCTGCGTACCTTAACGAACCGATCTATGACAGCGAACGTTCCAGAAATGTTTGCTCAATTCCCTTACATTCAATACAAATTATCATCCGCTTTTCCTCCATAGAGCCGTGACTTTATAGTTTATTAGAGAAGACTGCAAGGGTCATTCATACATCTTTAGCGACGGCCGCTCCGTTCAATTCCTTGACGTTTTCTTGTAATTGACGTTGTAAAGTGGGACGAGACTGCACTCTCGGAAATATTTAATGGATATCTGAAGGCTTTTAAATTTCTAGACGAGATATGGACGCGAATATATGGGATATGAAATAGATGTAGGTCAATCGTAAACAAGATTCAACTTAAAGACCAATTTGCAGTTGAAAACGTAATATTTTTGTGATATATAGAAATGAAATTACAATGCATTTTCATTACAATATCCAATAAATAATTACAGATAAAAAGTAACTGGCAATAAAAGCGGGGGTTTTTAGTTTAGATTTTAAGCAAATTGGAAATTTATCTAAACTAGCATTATGAAAATCATTTGAGCTTTTGTATATATATTTGTTGTAATTTCACACAAAATTACTAGACCATTTTCGAAAAATTTTCTCATTGCATCTAAACTGTGATATAGACGTATCAACCACAGGCGAAACCGGGACGGACTGGATAGCAATAAAATCAAAAAGCATTGAACCAATTTTAAATTAAAATATTTAGAACCAATTTTGTAACATTAACATTTTCCCCAAATCATTAACACATCTCCCAAAATATAAGCTTAACCACAGAGCACAGCAGAACTGCGTCACTTTAAGAAACTAAACTATGTCAAAACTAGGAAGTTAGACGCTGTTTTCAGTTGGTAACTGTCTCCGTATGTTATTCCAGACGTTGAAATGTGAAATGTAAATTGGGGTATAATTAATATACCTCAGGATGTTGCATAAGCGGTTTCTATCTTGCAAGGTTTATGACAATTCCACGAGGCTTTGTTGTAGCGCCAACGTTGTTAATACTGTTGAATTGTTGTTTCTCGACTGCATGAGAATAAATATGTATAGTTAAAGATGTAAATAACACGCTCTAATGATAGAACCAACTAAAATGTCTCGCTAGCTCTTAAACGGTCGCCAGGATTGTATAAATTCCTTATGTTTACTTCATAGTAAATGATATAATCCTGGCGATCTTTATCAGGATAATAAGATAAGCTCATGAAATTATAGTATCGTCACCGATTTCTTTGATAAATGTATCAAGTTTAATAACAGTAATTATGATTTAATTTTTAGTCTCTATAGCATTGAAATGCTTATATAAATGATAAATTTTTTGAAAGAATAGAAAAAATTTATAATAATTATGATTTTTCTTTTTTTTCATTGGCAACAATGCAAATGTACATGAAATTTTGAATCCAATTTTTCCAATTGAAGTGACGGTTACATACATCTATAAAAACATACAGGTGAAGCTTATAAAGGTGTGTAAAAGGGTGTAAGTTGTTCGGGTGCATGTGTGTTTGTTTCTTTGAATGTGGTTTGCTGCATTTAAGTTTCATTAGGTGTATTTAATGTTGGCGGCAAAATATTCTTTTTTTCTAAAAACCATGAAAATGTGGATGCAGGTTTATGATTATTACAATTTTAGTACTCACTTATTGACAAGTTAGTTTTATTTTTTTTATTCCACGCTCATTGTGAACACAATATATAAATTAAAGCGCTAAATCTTACGATTATGTTGTTGTATTATTGTTTCTGTACGAATAACCATTTCTACACAACGAATTTCGATGGACATGTATAATTTATTAAACTACTTTAACGCGCGCCAAGCCGCGGGCAAAAGCTAGTTTATAAATATGAGCAATCTCAATACACCCCCTGCTCCTTTAGCGTATAGCTAAGAGTCTCTGGCGCCTCGCTGGCTGTTACTTTTTGCTTCAATTCCTCGTAAAATATGCAACGCTTATCTCCGATGTCCATGGAGTATGTGTTAAATATATTTCGAATAGTTTATTTGATAAATACTAAACTACACAACGAATTCGATGATTGAAGATGAAGCTTACGATTTATAACTACTCCGATTGATAGGAAAGTATCATATTATAAGAGTAGAAAATCATGGAATCGTCGCCGTAAAATTTTATATTATTAACCGCCCGTAGCCCGTTATTAATAATACGAGTAAATAAAGTGACACTACATTAAAATTACTATATTAACATTCGCTATGATTATATCGTACATTTTAATCTTGCATCTACATCCATTTCCCATACAAACTCTGATTTATCGTCTTTTCAGGACATTTTAATAGGTACTGCATCCAGAACTAGTATTATCGGAGATTTAGCAAGATTTATTGCCTGTAACTTTGTATTTGCTTAAGGGGATTATTCGGTAACATACGATATGATTGTGAGAATTTAATCTAATATAGTCTGCGGTGTTTCGTAGGCGACTATAATAATACGGGCTTATTTTGCAATATTGTTTTCATATATGTATAAACTGGAAATTTTGTTGTAGTTTCTATTACAATACTACTATAATATAAGGAATTGTGAGGAAAGTAATCCTAACTTATATTAAGAATATTTGGATTTTTGTCTGCACAGAAAAGATGTATTTTTATTCCAATTAATCTTTTTATGTTAATACTCAAATTCGCTCTTGTATTAATTGACACATAAAATTTAGTTTGTGTGCTTGAAAATTTCAATTTTGATGAGGACATTTTAATTAAAAATAATAAGTATGTTGTCTGATCAAGCTGGAGGCCTGTATTCCTTTTCGTACTATCACCAGAACATTCCTTAATTCCCGTCATTAGCCCTTTACCCTGTCTTTATCCCTTTTCATTTAAAGTCGGCAATCGATTTGTAGAGGCGTAAGCTCTGCAGACGACCTTACGCCTCTCTAAATGTGCATGGGCTGTGGTAGCGCTTACTACCAGCCGGTCTCCTTTGCCGACAATGACATATAGAATTATAAAAATGAAATTGCGCAGTGTTTTCGCTTGTTTTCATCCTGTCATGTTCTTTTTATATAATATTATATATATCATTATACATATCATCATATATGTCATGTTCTTTTTATATAATATTAGATAATTTTGACGTTTTTGATGAATTTGATTGTTTCATTTATAATTTTATATTTTAGTATTTTGTTTACTCATATTTTTGTCCGAAATTAAGTATGTGTATGTTTTGTAAGTGTTCCTATAAAAACAAATAAAATGAAATTATAGATTATGAACTTTAAGGTTCAGATTCTTCAAACAACACACAACTTGGTTTTGATTTTTATGTATGTATTGAGACATATTATATATATTTACTACTTTAGTATAACATAATAATATTACTAACTTCAATATAAGCAGTAAATTCGCTTATCCCCAGGGAATGCGATAAACGTATATCATTGATTAATTTTCTTTTTAAGTAATAAAGAAGTCTTTTAATGGTGGAGTTTGTTTTATTAAACACAAATTTAAAATTTAGGACACCCGAGAACTAGTTCGAGAATTGAACTCAGACTTCCTTGGTTCGCTCACGTGTTTACCACTGTAACAAGGAGGTGGTCCAACTTATAGTAAAGAGAGTAATAGTATAATGGTATTTATAAGAGAATTTTTAATCATTTACAACTATAAAGAGCTAGAGCTATAAATGTTCTAATCTATCTATATTCCAATAAAGTTTCCATCCTTTATTCGGAGTAATCCAGTAAGTAAACCCAAAAATATTGGCGAATTGAGAAACTCTTCCGTTAGAAACGTTGCTAATGATGAAAATGTCCGATCCCACAAGTAATTAAGATAACAAAGCAATTAATATATTTCTCGACACGCCTCAAAGTGCACACAGCTCAATTGCTCTCGGCGAGGCAGGATCACTCACAGCCTCTCTAAATCTCCCTGTTCGAGATTTGAATACATTTGTCAATGGGACTAGACGCGTTCTCATGAATGTAGATTTTGGGAGTACGTTGTAACTGGTTATTGGGTTTGTGAGAATAGAAATGACGTTTTCGTTTAGTGTTAGTTTTTGTTAATGGACTATTTGGACTTGGTAATGGACGTGCATTCGTGTTTATGTTAAAACTATACTGAAAAATGTAGAGCACTTGTTCTTCATAAGGTTGTGTGTAGTGTTGAATGCTTCTTATAGTGTAAATTATTTTAATTTGATTGGAGGAATACATGGCCGAGCCAAATATACTTGGATAAATAAAAGCACAACGCAACGTTGGCTTGGTCATGTAGATTGGGTGAGGAACGAGGACTGTAGAATACAGACTTGGGCAGACCGCTGGTGCAACCGAATTGAAGTGGACCTGGAAGCGCTAAAAGCAAATAAAAGAGACAGTGCAGCACCGTACAAGATTGAGATTTCTCTTATCGGAGGCCAAGACCCACATCGGGGCTTCAGCGCCACAGGAATAAGGAGGTATGCGACAGTTGGCAAAGGACCGGGCCGCCTGATGTCGAGTGGCCAGCACCGTTAATGGACATTTGCTATGACATAAAAAACAACATAGAAATAAAAAAATTGTATTTGGAGTAAGCATCTAGGGTACCCATTACTTTATCGATGATATCAGAGTAGCATCGTAAAATAATATCATTTGTCACGAAACTTCACTTGGCATGCTCGATTGGCAATGTTCCCATGGTCTCGCAATGCGGATTTCTTCTGAAATTACCTATATCTCTATTGAGCAAACTTTTGACTGGACTTCAAGATATATAAAAAAAACTGTTTTGCATATATCGTAAAAGTCATATAAAAATGATTTGCAATGTCGAAATTAGCTAGAATATGCGAAATCTTTTAATCTAAGTTATCAAACGTTTTTGCATTTGAATGGATAGAGCTGTTTTTGTATATGGTTTTACTAACTTATTGTGTAATACGAAACAATACTGAAATAATGATATAAGATTCATTATATATGTTAAAAAGTTATAACTTATGTTTATATTTGACTAGCTTCGCCCTGCGGTTTCACCCGCGTAAGTG
>NC_052105.1:6814930-6820221 GCF_012273895.1 Zerene cesonia | reverse complement strand
CTCCATTACTGGTCGACAATGTTCCTCAGCTGTTAGTGTCGAGCGTGTGTGACTGGGCCAGGAAATATTTCAATACTTACGCCGTAGTTGCATTTTTTGGTTCACAAACGAAATTTTTTGGTATTTTACACTATTACAAGATTTGTGTTGTATTTGAGTTATTAGAAAATTTTATACACTTATATAACAATAAGTGTATCAAATGTATGCCTGTTTGATTTTGCTATAAACCATGTGAGTTTCGTAAAGCATGCATCGTGAACCTACAATTCTCTGCATTTCTAAAGTTGATCAAGACCGTCTTTCAACTAAAAAGTTTTCCCAACATCCACATGTACCTTTAAACTTATACACAACTATTTAACCAAATAATTAGGTCGAAATACAGATAAGGAAGTTTCAACAAAATGACTAATCAATAAAACGAATAGTCTATGATATAAAATAAATAAACAGAAAGTAGTAAGTTAATCTCGGAATTTTGCATTGGAAATGC
The DNA here is from genome assembly GCF_012273895.1 of Zerene cesonia. Classification (NCBI taxonomy): domain Eukaryota; kingdom Metazoa; phylum Arthropoda; class Insecta; order Lepidoptera; family Pieridae; genus Zerene; species Zerene cesonia. Next base: position 6,819,725 of record NC_052105.1, on the reverse strand, counting down.
TTTCAGTCTTGTTTTTTGGGCTTCAATAATAAATCATCGTAAATTGATAAAAGCATTTAAACTGATCTACGAATACCAGCTCATCAACTCAGAACGCATAGACCAGTTAGAAGTGCCACCTTATTAGGCGATTAAAGATGCGATTGCACGCCTCAGCTACACGCCCTACTTGTTTACAAAAAAACTGCAGGCTTAAACAAATTGAAACGTCAAGACACCTCATTATTTGCAGAGGCCTAACGAGTACCCTCACGAGTAGTATGCAGATCATTAGTAGGATGTTTTTCGAGCGTATTAAATGAGCCTTCATTTAGACGCTGCAATCTAATGTTTAAGTTTGGATAAATACGTATCTCATTAGAAGCGTTTGCTGCTAGCTTTGCATTGAGCTACGTATGAAACAAATTTATTGACTGTCAGATAGTTTACCGGTGATTTTGTGGTGTGGTTCAAGGAATTATATGGTTCAATTGATTAATTGGTTTACGGCATTGGATAAATTGCTTCTGCCGTCTTTGATGATTTGGAGAAATTAGAGTGAAGGTTGTTGAGTAGTGTTGGCTCAGTGGTAGGACCTTGGAATTAAAGCGCAACTTCGGGGTTTAAGACCAGACGAGTGTCAGAAAACTATTTTTTTTAATTATCTGTATATTATGCAAGTCTCCACTGCCCGAAATGGTGAAGGCAAAACATCGTGAGGACACCGGCACGTAGAAGATTCAAAGAATGTGATATCATAATCAATCAATCATATTTACATTGTGGGAGTCAAGTATGCTTCGGCACGAATTGGGCCAGCTCGCACCGGGGAAGTACCACACCCCCACAGAAAACCGGCGTGAAATAATAGCTTGCTATTGTGTTTCGTACGGTGAGTGGGGGAGCCGGAGGAGGCCTATTTCCTTCTCCTAGCCCTTCTCAGTCCATTCCTTCTTTCCATTCATCAATCCTTTCCTTATCCCTGAGCCCTAAAAAGCGGGCAGCGCATTCTCAGAGGTCCAAGCCTCTGCGAATGTTCATGGGCGGTGGTGATCGTTTATCATCGGGCGAACCACCGGCTCAGTTGCCCGCTATGACATAAAAAAAAAACTGTTAACCTGCACTTGACCAGCGTTTATATATATGTATGTACACTGGAATGCATGTTTCTAAAACAAAATAATTATTTCAATATTAAACACAGACCGAAAATATAACCATTTTAAAACTTACATATCCTTGCCTTGATGGAATTGACTATAAACTTCTGTGGAAAATTTTTTCGAGGCTCCACATTTTAGAACAGCGATCCGTTAAGGATCCGTTAAGTGCATCGTACCTGACTCATTATTAGTGATAAAGCCCATTATACTGAACGTATCGATCATGATAACAGTCTATATTAAATTGCCAGTGTTTGTTAAATGTGAGAATTTAAACTATGATAACGAAAGCGACTGTAACTAGTTTTATTTGTATGGACTATATTCTTCATAGTAGAGTTATAGAATTTGTAATAGTTTGATAATCATACTAATATTATAAATTTGAAAGCTTTTTTGTTCGGATTTTTGTTGGTTAATCATGCTGAAACTACTGAAAGGATTTTTATGAAATGTGGTACAGACAGGGTATGGGATGACTTGGGTGATAGGATATATTTTATCTCGATTAAATGCTTCCTTGGGATATATATAACAGGAATCTTGATATCCGGGCGGAGCTGGGACGAGCGTCTATTAATGAAATAATAAGATATTTATTAAGTTATGACCGATGAATATTGGATTAATACAGTTGTGTTTGTCTTTAACTGCTTATTTGATTTCATAATGTTATTAAAATATAAATAAATGTACTCGTATGTTAATGGAAAGAATAAAATAAACAACGAACACCTTATTTGTATATTATAAACGTTGCTTATCGTTGATGCAAATTTCATCCAAATCCGTATAATGGTTGAAGGTGGTACGAACAAATTGGAGCAGACTTTACCTTTGATTTCACGGGCGAAGCCGAAGCTGAAAGTTAGCAATAATAAATATTTATGTTACTCTTGTTTACATCTTTTTGTACACGATAAGGTAATGTTTGTTTGTGTGTTATGTATATGTTAAAAACTAGCTGTTTTCTTCGGCTTCGCCCGTGACACATATTATATAGCCTATGTCATTAAGTGAAGTTTCAGTTTTCTAGTTGTTTTTTTGACAAACTCGGGCTTGAACAGTCGAGCCCAATGGTGAAAAAACTTTTGAAACCGGCCCACGGTTTTGGCGTGACAACGTTACACACATAGAAACATACAAAAGTTTCCTCTTTATATAGTTAATGTAGACAAGCTTTTATAGATTGACTAGCTTTCCGCCCGCGGCTTCGCCCGCTTGAAATTCGGTTATATCGCTTTCATCTCCCTATTTCAACTTCTTCAACCCTTTTTTTCGCGATAAAAATCATCCTATGTCCTTTCCCAAGTTCAGTTCTACCTTCATACCAAATTACATAAAAATTGGTTCAGTGGTTTAGACGTGAAAGCGTAACAGACAGATAGACAGACAGACAGAGTTACTTTCGCATTTATAATATTAGTAGGGATAATGCTTGTAATATAAATATTGTTTAAGGCACTTACGAGTTAATCCTACATGCTAACCGCAATCACTTCCTGACACTCGCTTTAATAGCGTGGTTTCACATGAATCCACGTAAATACTGATTCGTGGTGTAATTGATGGTTCAGAATTGGCTCATCAGTCATTGACCTAAGCTTTTTAATTGATTTGCTGTTTTGTCTTCTTAAATAGTTAATATTATCGGCATTACATAAAACAATATGTTTCACTACATAGTATGAAACCACGTCGCTTTCTTCGTCTGTTGCTATGTAAGCTTAAATTTAAAACTACGCATCGGGTTTTGACAGGCGTTACTGTTAATAGATAAATTGATTCGAGTGCATGGTTTATATGTATAATAATATGCATTAAACTACTCCCAATTTAACGGTTAAAGCTATTATGTCAATAAGTCGAAATTTAATAAGTAAATAAGGGCAGTGACATCTTCGTCACATTTTTTTGCGTCCGTGCTAAGACGTAGTAACATCGAGATTTGTCAATAGGCGGTCTGCTATATTAAAGTTTAAGTGGTCAGATGGAAAAGCATATCATAGCTATCTATAAACTAATAATAAAACTAAAAGATCTACTTTCGGTATGTTTCTTGTCTGCCCTTTTTCATTGAACTCTATTCTTAAATGAAACGTCATTTCGTGAATTCGCTTTCACTTTTAGATCCACCCTATTCAAAACGGTCCTTATGGATTATTAAGAAGGTATAAATTTTTTAGAAATTAAAGACTATTAAACGGATTTTAAACGGTATTTATCATTATATTATTAACCCGACGTTTCGATATCGGTGTCTCCCCGTGACCACGCGCGCTGTAAAGTGTTCGAAACGTCGAAAGTCTTTAATTTCTATATGTATAACTAGCTGCACCCGGCAAACGCTGTTCTGCCTTACTCGTATCGTTTAGTGGTATGAAAAATAGATGTTAGCCGATTCTCAGACCTACCTAATATGCTAACCAAATTTCAGAGGAATCGGTCAAGCCGTTTCGGAGGAGTATAGAGACTAACATTGTGACACGAGAATCTTATATATAAGATACTCGCGTAAAATCAAACACGAGAAAATACTAGGCATTCGGTTTTATTAATAAGAAGATATTGATTATTTTTCATACATTTAGATATTTCAGACTGTCACTGTATATTTACTTTATATAATGTAAGACCTAAAACATTTCTAAACACTAGGTTACCCAAGTAAATCACCACTAAAGAACCAAAGACGTTTCAAAGGCTTAATAAATGTTAAGCCATTTAGAAACATAACTATACCAAATGCCAAAGGGTATATTGATTTCACAAAATCTTTTAACCCTAAGGAAATTCTGCCATAGATTTCCATTTTATGCTTCGAGGCTCGACCAAAGGCGTTCATGGACAAGGGACAGATTCTTTCGCGCCATTTTCTAAGGCCTTTATAGTGATAGCCCTATAGCATTTGCATTTTACGACGGCTCTCGAAGTTCTAGATGTTTCGACATCATATCTCTTGGAACTCAATTGATATTGGAGGAATGCTGCCGGTTTATAAAGGCTGTGAAATTTGGACATATGGTCTATTTGTACATATGTCAACTTTGGACATATTTCTATATTTGCGAGGGATACTATAAATCGTTCGTATAATGTTATGATATAGCAGATTTCCGCTGCTTAACCCATGTAGTAAAGGAAAATATAGTTAGAGGAAAGTCACCAAATATGAAATAGTATCCTATTATGGAATACCTTCATTTCTCTAAGACTATTAGTATGAAACACAACAATCGACCATCTTCTGTTTCATTCGGTCTACTAACTATCGCACTCACACCATCGAGTCAGTTGCGCGAACGCTTCACGTGTGGCAGGCGTGTTTTGTTTTGTTGTCGTGCAGAAAATTTTAAAGGTAAGTAATAAATGAGTATTACTAGCTGTTATGTTAGTATACATAAGTGTTTTACTATTTAGTATATCGGTATTATGTTTATTTCACCATTTTGTGATCTTTTGTCATTAAAATATTGTGACTTGAAAAAATATTTAGAAGAGTTCGAACTAGTATAAAAATCCAAATATGGACAGTCGTCGGTGTCTAATTATGGAATATTCCATAATATATATAATAGAAATACCTGCACCACAAACAACTGCTAATTTACAACCTGAACCTGCACCTTCGACTTCTGGGCTTAATCGCAGCA
>NC_052105.1:6688793-6813930 GCF_012273895.1 Zerene cesonia | reverse complement strand
ACTGATTTAATTTATAAGAAGTTTTTTTTTTATATCCCAGAAACAAAATAGTATTCCATATTTGGTGACTTTCCTCTAGTTCCGGGGTTTTCCCCACATAGTGGGATCCCGTGCTTCCTGAATCACAAACTACATCTGTACAAAATTTAAACCAAATTAATTTAGGTTGAAGAGACAGACAGAAATACGGAGTTACTACCACATTTGTTATATTAGTAGGGATTGAATTTGCTGCATAACCATCAACTGTGTTGCTTTCTTTTCGATTTTAACGCCGGTTTAAAAATATCTTCTGCGCGTTAGGTGTCTTTCAGAACCCTAACTGTCATTCAAAATTACGTGTTTTAATAATGTAGCCATTGCAACATTAAGTACACATTACCAATGTCATCAGCTACGCTAGAGGGTTGTAACAACAACGTAATTTGTTATTTCACATATCATAGATGTTATTGTTTCATCATCAACCCATATATGTTCCCACTGCTGGGACACAGGCCTCCTATGAGGGTTCAGGCCATAATCCACCACGCTGGCCAAGTGCGGGTTGGCAGATGTCACATGTCGTCGAACATTTAATTCTTGGACATGCCGGTTTCCTCACGATGTTTTCCTTCACCGTTAAGCAGTGGTGATGTTATCCACATGCGCAGATAAATTGAAAAATCAATTTATTTCCTGCACGCTCGCCCCGGTCTCGAACCCCGACTTACCGATTTTGAAGTCCGAGGTTCTCACCATTGAGCCACCACTGCTTTTTATTTAGATGTTATTGTTTATAACATAACAATGTCACACGTGACGTACCTACGCCGGTAAAGCAAACACTTAAAATATAAACTTCGAACCGTCAACCGTCAACCTCTCCGATAATTCGGGAGTGATATTTACTTTGCTTAGAATAATAATTTTGACATAGTAAGTAAATATTGTAGCTAGCATGGTTGTGACGGGCGTGTTTGTACGCCATGTTGACAAACGGAGTTTAGTTTTAATTAGTGTGCCGTGGAAGAATTTGATGTGTTGATTAATTGTTATCGTCATTGTTTCTTGAACTTTACAATGATTGAAGTTCTTGACTGTCCTTTTATGTTATATTATGTACAATGAAACACGTGAAGGTTGCTGACAGTTTAACGATATATTAAAAAAAAAGTGTACATACACAATGATTGTGTGAAGGACCACCATAAATGCCTTATCCACTTTATACAACAGATGGCGTTACTAGAAGGATTATATATTATTACACGCTTTTTATTAGCTTCACCTGTATGTTTGTTTGTAACCGACTTCTTTGGGCGCGATTTTGACCCACTTTAAACGGCCAGATTTCGTTCAAACTTTGTAGATTTATTGAGGACCGATGACAATACACTAATTTGATAATCATTCCATCATATCATTCCATTTTTCAATTTGAAAAATATGATTTTTGTTAAAGCGTGTTTTTTAATTTTTTAAACTATTATTTATTTATTTTACGTCATAATAACAGAACGTATAATACTTACGTACATATATATGGTACGAGAAACAAAATTAAAGTTATTAATTTATATAGATATTTACTGGTATTTTCAAGAGCTATAGTGCGTTGAGGGGATTAAGAAGGAAGAGTGATTTTGGAAGCTTGAATACCATTTCAGACGATCAAATTTACATATTTGATACTAGATATACTTTTAAACATTAACAAGCAATAAATGAAATTGAAAATACTTTATTGTACATTATAATAAACAATTTTAAGCGACAGACGGTAACTTAAAATATAATATAGAGTGCGGTCTTATCGCTATATTAAGCTATTGGCATCCAATTATGTAAAATAACGAATAGAAATTCATTCGAAATCACCCCAATCCGATAAAAAGTCATTAATTTCTGAATACAAGTATTATTATTTATTACTAATAATATAATGAGGAATTGCTCCATATTTGTATTCAGATTTATTCAAAACTTTCGCAGTGCATGTTTATTAGGACAATATATCAAAACTTCCCTCGTATAAACAGCGTCCTATCATTTATCATGCAACTGACCAATGCATAAGGAAATATAAAATTTTCATGCTGTACGAAAAATTGTGTGCAACCAACTCCTTCAGACTCGATTATAACTCACGTGAAACGAACAATTTAATTTAAATTTTGTATACATAGGCATCGGTAACAACTCTATAATTTCATAATTTTATCTTATTGATAATAAGAATTGCTAGGATTAAATAATTTCCTTACATAGGAATAGAGTATAAAAGCAAAAAGACAATTTAAGAGATTCCTTTCCTCAAAGCGTGTTTTTTTAGTTTTTTTGACAATATTTATTTACGTAATACTGGAGTATAGCATAACTCACTAAGTAACTTGTTTCTGGCAACTACATAAGGTTTGGGGATAAAAAGAAGAAAATTAATATTCCATTTACCTAATAATAGGTGACGACATTTTTTTAAAGAATTTGTAAAACCAACGTTCTCCAACCATCTCGTAATATTACAAAAAATCATCTTCTTTCATAAACTTTAAATAATTATCACCAAATCTTATATAAAGATACTCTTAAGACAATGAAATAGACAGATCCATCCATTTGCAAAAATCAGTCACGGAACAACGCGCTTAATTTTCTTGATTAATATCAAAACATCAAAGGACACAGGCGTAATTAATCCGATACTGCGCACAAACTTGGTTCCACAGCGAGTTTATTATATTATGATAACAGTTTTATCTTCATTTATTACGTAATTTTTACGCCTCGTGCTCATGAAGGCTTCTAATACATGCTATTATTGTATCACGACATAGACTGAGATCTGTCGATTTTTTCGCGCGAAATTATTGATATTAAGGCGAATCTATTTATTGTTTCTTTATGAGGCGCGTCATGAGCGTTGTGTAAAACACTCCGATGTAATACAATATGAAATAGAGGTATAATGGCAAAAATAATATATTTTTAAATTAATCCTCTTATAATATTAAAAGAAATTATGCAGAAATCTAACCAATTATTCTTTGAAGCACTTTGCTTTGAAGCGCTTATTGGTTTCATAAAGGTACTATTCAAAATATTTTCATACGGTGACAGCTGACCTAGACAAATAGCAGACGCTTCTAATCTATTCAATTTCAACGACTTAGCACAACGAATTACGAATGACTAATTAATTATTCAAAATTTGCAATTGCTGTAACTACGGTTTCGATACAAATGATTATATTTATAATTCGATAAATAGAATAGACATTGACAATTAGCTATCAGTACCGAGTTTTCAGTTAGAACGCGTCAGAGCACTACTAAACCGCTCCATGATGATGCGTTCTGACGCCGAATTCTTTGATACTAGGCGGTTATATATCGTCAAACAGAGCGCCAACACTCTGACGCGCGCTAATTACGCGTTCTATCTAATAACAACACAATCCAGAGTTATAACGCAGCGCCGGGTTAACGCTCTGACGCGCGATAAAAACGCGTTTCATCTGACAAAGCTATTAGCGTAGTTCAACTCAATTCAGCGTCAGAATACAGCGTCAGGTTAGCGTTCTGACGCGCACTATGCCACAACCCAGTCTATACGTTAGATAAATTGCTTATCGTTAGCATACATCACTCATTTAAAGGCGTGGTATGGAGGAGAAAATAAACATTATTAACCTCTGTATCCTACCAAAAATCTTAAAATCTAGTTATAAGGAAAACAAGACAATTATATTTAAGTCAACAATACAACATGCCAAAGTTTTCATCGCCTCTTACACTGGCTGTCTTAGACTAGTCTTCCGTAAAATTGTTTTTATTTCATTCCTCACATTCAGACCACACATTCTATTTATTTCTTAACCTCCTTTTATTGTTATTATCGTCTGGTTTTGCTCGTAATGATATAAACCTTAAATTTTCAATGATATAAACCTTAAATTTTTATTCATAACCCTTTAATATAATCATGCATAACCTTAGGTACTACAATATGCAAAAAATACCAGTAGTTTATGAGGCGGATCACTAAGTAGCGATCTCTTCCAGGCAACCTAGTGTATGTCAGAAGATCTTCAAAGACAAAAAGAGGGGGGGGGGGGTGAAGGATGGTGGGAAGACATCGCTGTATATAATGTAGCGACAACACTGCCCATTGTTAGATTTTTAAGTTAAGGACCATGGTCCTTAACCAACCTATCTTTTCTTTACCATTTACTTACATAGTTTTACATAGGTCCTTTTCTTTACCATGGTAAAGAATAGGAGAAATAAAGTATAAATATGTAAATAAAGTAGTTTTTACAGGGTGATGATAGATTTTTAATTCGGCGGCCCGAAAGAAATCTCTTAATCTCTTAATCTCTTGTTCGTAAAACCTCACTGATTAGATTAATTACGATAAGGGAGCGGGATCCGATGAAATTTTAATATTCTGGCGTCAGGTCTCTAATTGACTCTTACCATTATTACAGAAGTTATACCACTTTAATCAAAGCGATTTCTTGGGCTTATGAATTTATAATTGAATTAATTAATTAATAAGGAATGGGAATATACTAAGAACTGATTATCTTTACTGATCTTAAAGGAATCAATATTCATTGATATGATTAATTGAATTGCTATATAATTGAATGTATATAATGCATATGAATCAATATGTATTGGTATATGTAATTCTATACTTATATTATAAAGAGTTTGTTTGTTTGATCGCGCTTATCTCAGGAACTGCTGGTCTGATTTGAAAAATTATTTCAGTGTTAGATAATCCATAAATTGAGGAAGGTTATAGGGTATATATGTACCACGGGCGAAGCCTGGACGGACCGCTAGTGATTATATAAGTGCGTCATTTCAGTTACACTATATTTCGTAATTCAAGAACGGCTGAACCGGTTTGGATGAAATTTTGCATAGATATAGATAGAGACACGAGAGTGGACGTAGAATATTTTTTGTCTAGCAAATTCTATAAGAACAGAAACTATAAGTGGAAAACCAGGGGGCTGTCTATCCGTCCCTTCGACTACTAATGTAAATAAATAAAATATGATTAAATTGGTGCGTAAAATCTATATATGCTCACAAATGAACGAATATTTACGACGAATTTGGCGTTAGAAGGCCCTTGTGAATGCTATATAATTAAGTCCTATATCAAAAAAATTGCTCAACAGATTTTGATGTAACTTGTACTAATCGCTAAGTTGGGGTATAGAACTAAAATCGTTTCAATCTGAGTTACAGTTTTTGAGTTATGGGTGAATAAACATAAATAAAATTACGAAATTGGGCACTTGTGTTTAGAAGCTTTAAAAAACATTATGCAATTAACCAAAAAATTTAGTAAATATAAAACTTTACAAAAATGACTGTATACATACATACATCGAATTGATAACATCATTTATGGAGTTTTTAATAAAATGTGGGTACTTTCATTCGAGAAACAAAAGTTTCTAAAATATTCATGTTAAATAATTGTACAAAAATTATCACTCACACTAGCTCATACAACTATTATCCGTAATTTTTTAAAAATACTATTTTGGGGACTTGATGTTTGAGTTAAATTTCAACAAACATTTAAATAGATCTCGAATGTACAGACCGGCCAAATTGTATTGTGGTAAATGAGATAAAAAGCATATTAAAATTGGATCCCGAAATAAATTCGTTACGGCCCATGGCGGATATTTTAAATTGAAAAACTTTGATAGTGTTCTCAATTTGGGAAATCGTGAAGCGGTTTTAGGAATTGATTAAACCTTCGTAATGGGTTTTCAGTAAAATTTACTACATTCTATAATATGACATACGAAATTCATAAGCTAAAGTCTACTGTTAGTTATCCTTACTATAAGTGAAGTCCCATGTCCCCCCTACTGGGGTATGAGGCAGATGATATACATCTGTTTCACTGATCGATTTTCTTTATGGACAATTAGGTGATCAGCCTTCTGTGTCCTGCCAGACCGAGACCTTTTTTTCTATTGTCCCCACCGGGAATTGAACCCAGGACCTCTCGGTTCTACGCTCACGCGTTTACCACTGTACCAAGGAGGCGGTCTATCCTTACTATACTTATACATATTGTGATTGTTTGTTTAAGCTTCCAACTGGACCGTTGGTTGATTGATGGCCACCATGATATTTTAATAATGCTGAAAGTAGTATTTAATTCAACTCAAAGCCGAACTTAAATTCCATTACAATGATAGACAGTGTAAAACATCCAAACGAGTATGTATATATATAGATATTAAAAAAATTTTAACGGATTTTAAATGCGATTTATTCATTATACTCTACCCGTCTCCCCGAGTGTTCGAAACGTCGGTTTAATAATATAATGAATAAATCGCGTTTAAAATCCGTTAAAAAGTTTTTAATTTCTAAATGTATAATACTCGCGTAAAATCAAACAAGAGAGTGTGTATATAGTTTAGTGTTGTAAAGGAAATCGAATTGTGTCACAGTCGAGTCGCATCAAATACGAGGTAGTTTGATCCCGCGACGAAGAATTCAGTAACACCTTTACAAATATGTATGTTGATAAAAGGTTACGGTGTAAACTGATTTAAACCTCCAGGGATTTGAGGATGAGAATAAGGGAAGTTTTATTGAGTTGGGCGACGTCTGTTATACTGTGGGCCTGTTACCCCATAGAGCCTTATCTTCCTTATGAGAGCTGGTGGATCGTAACGCGATTTATCACTGCAAAGTATAAAACAAAGTTGTTTCTCTGTCCTAAGATCACTTTCTATGATTAAATTTTGAAAACTGTGCAACTTATTTTGATGCGGTTTTTTTTTCAATAGATTAAGTGATTCAAGAGCTATGTTTATATATAATAACATCTATAAAACTAGTCCGAATTTAACGCGTGTGAAGCCGCGGACAAAAGCTAGTTACTTATAGTAATTAATGTTTCATTTTTAGTATAAAACTAAGCATTGAAATGCTTTATTTAGAGTAGAAGTAATTCGATTGGTTAGGCGAAATCACGGGTGGCCAAGAGGCGTTGCTATTGTTTGGCAAATATACACGTGATTAATTTTTTTAGACTATCCTTTAAAAAGTCTAATTGTCGTTTGTTTAAAATATAATTATATGTTTGTCGGCTAACAGGACTTCAATTTGAAGATGCACAATACTCATATAAAATCAAATACAAGGAGATATAAGCGCTGATAGTTGATTTGATTTGTAAATAACTGGATAAACTGATCAATTAAAAACAATAAAAACAAATGTAGCTGTCTTATATGCCATCACGCCAATTTTATATAGTTGATAACTATTTCTCCAATTGCAACATAAATTTATTATTTTTAAATGAAACACTGATGTTTTGCTGGCTTCACAAATTCATGGAAAGATATATATTTATGAATTGAATATAAAATAGATAGAATACGTTTCCGTATAAATACAAATAAATAAATCTAATATTGTAATGGAAATTTCATAAAGAAGTCACAGACAATTAATTCATTATCATTGTTTTTCCTTTTCAGTACACATGACATACAACAGACGAAATTGAAGTTTATAAAAATACTAACTGCGCCCCGCGGTTCACCCGCGTACAGTCTGTATCCCGTAAGAATATCGCGATGTGAAGTTGCCTATGTGTTATGCCATTGTCCAGCTATCTACGTACCAAATTTCATTGCAATCGGTTTAGTTGTTTTTGCGTGAAAGAGTTACAAACATACACACATCCTTACAAACTTTCGCATTTATGTTTCTACTAGCTGTGCCCCGCGGTTTCACCCGCGTACAGTCTGTATCCTGTAAGAATATCGGGATATGAAGTTGCCTATGTGCTATGCCAGTTGTCCAGCTATCTACGTACTAAATTTCATTGCAATCGGTTAAGTAGTTTTTGCGTAAAAGAGTTACAAACTTTCGCATTTACATTTCAAATTAGAAAGCTATGAAATTAGAACTTATAACAGTGAAACACGTCCGAGAATTGTTTGAATTTCAAATGAAATTTCTCTCAATGTAATACAAAACAAAAATAGTACAAAATATGTCTCGAAATTTCTATCAAGGTTTCGTTTCGCCAAACTGCCTACTCGAAGCACAAAAGAATACACCATCACAGGTTTACTATCAAATTGCGTGCATCGCCATATTGATTTCAACCCTCATAACATATAGAAATATGACTTCGTAAAACCTTTTGAACGCTGACGCAGAAATTTCAGCATTGTGGGGCATAATAGACACAATCTGTAGTGATCCGCGATCACGTGACGAATACAAATTTAGCGACGCTTTCGGGTTGATGTTATATTTGTTATTTTTACGAGCACTCCAGGATTAGGGAGGTTGGTGTTTTGCTGATTGAGTTTTGGAAGTGTTGATAAAGTAGGTATAAACGTATAATGATAATTCTGCGAAAATTAGTCTTATAAAGGCGATATTTTAAAAGATATGACGCTTATTTTTACCACATTATAAATGTGAAAGTTTATTTCGGTTTTTGTGTGTCAATCACGCTGAAACTACTGAACGGATTTCGATGAAATTTGGTGTACAGACAGGGCAGCTGACTTGAGTGATAGGATACTTTTCATACCGATTAAATGCTCCCTTGGGATAAAGCAGGAATCTTGCGATCTGGGTGGACGGGATGAGCGTATAGAAGTTCATAAAACTAATGTCTGTCTAAGTAGGTGAATGTCAAAGGTGACTAACTGATTTATCAACGCATATACCAAACTAATCGACCGATCGGGCTGTATTGTATTGTAAGCTAGCTGTGCCCTCCGGTTTTACCTACTTCAAACATAATGCTATATAGCGTTTCTTAATAAATGGACTTTTCAACACAGAAATAATTTTTCAATTCTAACCAATACTTCCCGACATTAGCGTGTTCAAACAAACAACCTGTTTAGCTTTACAGAAGTTATTATAAAATGTTATATTCCGGATTAAGGATATAAAAGTGGCATATGAAATAAGGAATTTTAATCAGTCTGTCTGATGTAATGCTCGAAACGTCAGGTTAAATAATATAATGTATAAATCACATGTATTCGCTCTTGAATTCCAAGGCTTAAAGTCAAAGCGACATTTATAAAACACAGATTTATTTTATAATTCCGTCCGTCTTACATTTTTAATAACATATTTTTATATTTTATATTATGAATTCTTGTATATATAACAATTAGTGATTATTATTACATTAATAGAAACACATTCATAAAATAATTATTAAAAAAAAAAAATAGGTGAGCAGAGAGGTACCACAAAAAACTTTAAAATGAGTCAAAATGATGATAATTTTCTATTTAAGATAAAACCATAAGTTAAAATGTTGAAAACCCCATAGTTATACGAATGAATAAACAATAATTAACAATTCTTTATTCACAAGTTCATTTTCCATAATATACTAATGATGTATTTGGTTTCCAAACTAGTTAAAACTTGCATGTCAGAAATTAGCATAATGATCAGGAAGTATCAAGAAGAAAATAAAGCTTTGAGGTAATAAACACACAAAGAATGCAGTGTAATGGTTGACTTATAGCCTAAACGATAGTAAATTTGTTTGGGATCGAGAATTGCCGCTAGAAGATATCCTTGTTGAGGAGAGAAAGTTGGTTAACAGCATAACGTACACATTACATGATTGTCAGTTATAATCTGTATGTCTTTCAAAACAATTTGCTATTTTGACCGTTCCATGATAATAAGCGATTCTGCGAAAAACGAAAATGACACGCTTCCACGTCTAAATTTAATCTTGACAAATCGTTTGATTTATGAGGTGTCCCAGGCCCTCCATTTGTTGGAACAGGTTTAGAATCCGTAAAGATACCCAAGGGAGGGCCTAGGACAAACACATTTGTTAGGAACCGCTGTAAAATGAATTTGCTACAGAAATATACACTCGCTACGGCGGGTCGACGTGAAGGATAATGTTGTGTGTTTTAACTGGCTTTGAAAAAAGGTTATAAATATATTACTGTGCCCTGCAATTTCACATACGTAGTTATCGAATATCTATACTAATATTATAAAGCTGAAGAGTTTGTTTGGTTGGACGCTCAGGAACTACTGGTTCGATTAAAAAAATATTACAGTGTTAGAAAGTCCATTTATTGAAGAAGGCGTTATGCTATATAACATCAGATACAACGTGGGTACAATCGCAGGGCACAGCTTGTTTAGTATAAAGCGACGACTGCTACGCTCGTTTACAAACTAAACACACATAATTTAAATTGTAAATTTCCATGTACCAGACTACCGAAGTCAGCTCCGCTCTTCTCAGCCTGGACATGCAACTAAAAATTGGATTAAAACCCTTATCAATAACTTACATCGCAGCGGTCGGTTGTTCTGGCCGACCAGACGTTTAAGTTCGCAAACTATTCGCTGGAAGTTAGCAAATTTCGGAAAGTTCCTAGTTTGACCCGGCGACTGGACCACGGCCAGCTCTGTTGAGATTGAATCGCTTGCTAGTTTGTGCCATTCACAGGAGAACGGTATGGTTTGTTTTATAAATAATGTTTTAAAAATATGCATGAATTATGCATGGTTTGTTTTTTATGTCATCGTCGGCAATGTAGCTGGTGGGTCGCTTGATGGTAAGCGCTCGCTATGAACATTTGGAGAGGCGTAAGGTCGATTGCAGACCTTACGCCTCTGCAAATGGATTGATGAAGATTGGAGGATCGACGAGAGGAATAAAGGAAAGGACTGGGAAGGGTAAGGAATAAGGTATGGTCATGCGGCTCCCCCACTCATCGAACGAATTACAGTAGCATCCTACTTTTTCACACCGGTCTCTTGTAAGGATGTGATACTTCCCCGGTGCGAGCTGGCCCAATTCGTGCCGAAGCGTGCTCGACTACCGCATACAGGATGGTACGATAAATGTTTTAGGATATATTTTAGTTTTAAAACGGTCACGGCCTCCGAAGCGATAAAGTGAATTAAATACTTCCTAATATGTCTATAAAATAACACAATTTTTCCCTGAATTAAAAAATAAAATAATAATTCCTAGTAGACCATAGTTAATATAAAGTTTCCAGAACTGGCCTTTACAATAATACATAAGCATCATTTAACAAAAAAATGCTGAAATGCTATCGATAAATTGACTACAAATACATACAAATCTAAAAGGTTTGGTCGTTTGTTTGAACGCTCTTATCTCAGAACCTGTTGCACCTATTTTAATAATTCTTTCACAAATGTACGTGGACCGCTAGTAAAGAAACGATACAGTCTTTTGATTGTTTTATTTATTCAATGTTTCTATAAAACGCATACGAAGTTCTTAAAATATACACAATTGCATCATTTTGTTTTGTCATCATACCCGACATTCATAAATCAAGCATTGTTTGCAAAAGAGTCACATAGTGGATATTTTTTTCCGATATAAAGCCCTTTGGTTTTCTTCGAAACGGCTGTTGTATGTTCCAGTATAAATTAGGTCAAGAATAATTATACGGCAGTGATCGCGATAGGAGAACAATTGAATGCTAATATAGTATTTTTTATGTCATAATTGGCAATGGAACTGGTGGGTCGCCTGATGGTAAGAGCTACCACAACCCATGAACATTTGGTGAGGCGTTAGTTTGCTTGCCTCTATAAATTGATTGTCAAAATAAATTGCAAATATTGACAGGGAAATAGGAAAGGACTGGGAAGCTACTGAATAGGATATGGGTCTCCGGTATATTATAAGTATGTAAATGAATGACGTTTTTGTGAGTATATCATTATCATCATCATTTGCTTCCACTGCAGGGACACCACGCTGACCAATTGCGGGTTGGCAGATGTCACATGTCGTCGAATTTCTAATTCATGGTTTCCTTGTGATGTTTTCCTTTTGAGAAGTAGAGATGTACCTAGTAGATGAATAGAAAATAGTGCATGCCTAGAGTATTTTAGATTGAATTTCTTGTTTTCATTGAATTACAAAGAACTTCAAATGCATTTATTTCAATTGAAATCAACTTAAACTACGGTCCATGTAAACTTAATACTAGGATCACACGTTATGTCTTTGACGTGTGACAGGGAGCTGGATATTCGACCGTGAAAGCGACGAATCATTCACCCATATATATGCTTATCTTGGCGGTAGGGACTCCCACCACGAAGGAGTCGAAGTTCACTTTATGGCGAGACTCCGGCCGTTCTACACGCGGACTTAAACCAGTCTAGTAAATGCAAGAACTTAACAATTAGCATTTAGCATGTTGTGTTAAAATACTAATACATACTTAGACAAAGTTCTTGCTATATTTGAAATCATTTCATCTTCAAAGGTTAAACAGTAATAAAGAAATGTAAGTACATTTCAATATCGAGGAATATAAGTATGGTTCAATCAAACGGTTATGTTTTGGATGACATCCAGATCAATCTGGGCTCAGGTTGTCTCGACATACAGTCGCCACGTATTGCCTCGAATTTTATTCAAATTGAAATTTAAAGTAATTTATGAATTGTGACAACTAAAGTATTCATGTATAAGTAATGTTATAACTTAGACTTTTTCAATTTTTTAAAGTTTACCTAAATATCTGAAATATAGAATTTATTTTCGTTTTTTTTGTTAAAATTAAAGGTCGTATAATTAATTACTTTACTGTCTCTTATTCCAAAATCCACGAAGTACAAAATTTTGTAGTCCTCGCGAGCGAAGCAATGGCATGGAAACTAGTACTTAATAACAGCAAAAAAATCATAATTATACGTATAAAAACAAGACTATATACGTGATAATATTACATGTGATTTAGGAGTTAATACTAGAACTCATTATGGAGTTATTGAAATTTCGGCAAACACTCTTTTTATCCATAAGGCTGTGCATATTTCACTAAGACTTCCATATTCATTCTCTCTACCTTATTTAGGGTACTGTTCTATTGTAAGCGCTTTTAAAATCTCTACGAAAAGGAAAGATCTGTCAAGAAAAGTTTTGAAGTTTAATGAATGTCTTTAGATGTCTTTCCGTTGTATTTTATTTCATTTATTAATATTTTGTTATATTACCTTTTATATTGTTATATAGACTGATATGTTAGTCAATCCCTTTATCCTTAATATTGCATATTTTATAACGAAAAGTATCACTTTTGAATCAGTGTATACAATAAGGTTTGTTTACAAACAAAACACACTTACAAGAACAAACCTTTCACGTACGTGTGAGGTTTTCAGCTCACTGCTTCGCTTGACTGGTCAAACGGAAACCTGCATAGATCCCGGTACTTTACATTTCAAGGGAAAAGCCTATCCTACGTACTTGTCCGAACAGTTCTCCATCGCAACATATAAAACCTAAGGCTATATGTGCCTTTGAAAAATGACGTTGAAAGTTTGATAATTCTTCCGAACCGCCGCGGCGGCCGGCCGACTTCTGCGGCTTTTGATTAAGTTACAAATTGTGCCCTTTGGTAACTCGTAACAAGGTTCGGTTGATTTGTATTATGAGTCCCTTGCTGGGGCAAGGCAGAGTTCTTTATAATAGGTATTCATTAGATCGATGTGGTGTAGCGTTCAAGGAGGTGGGGACGAAGATTTTTATTTTTATGCTTCTTTTTAATCCGTAACGACTTGCACTGGAGTAATCGGTCAAGTATGAGTCGGACTCTCAACACTAAGGGTTCCGTATAAATACGAGAAAGAAGATCTGCAAAAAAATTGGTCGTAAATCCGATTTAAGGCCGAGCTAACCGATGCTTTATCTCCATTTTTTTGTTATTTGTTGCCATAGCGGCAACATAATTGCATCAATGTAGTCTCGCGGTTTATCACCACCACTAGGTAGTGAAAACTTAACATCAGGTGCCCCACCTGCTTTGCGGACGAATTTCACAAGTACCCGTTGCTCCTTCACTCATGCGGCTTGGTGAAACACAGTGGGGTTTTAGTCGGTAGGAATCCGACATAACCTACCTCTACCCCGTGGACCGTGGGTAGTCATGCAAGATTTCCCCACTATAAAAAAAGGTGCCCCACCTGCTTCTTTTCTTCTCTCTGCTTAAACAAAATCTTTCATGAGCGGTGTTGAATCGTTATCTAACTAAGAAAAGAGATAGATCCCTTATTTGCAAGATAAAGATCGCCCATAAAATTAATATCAACTAGAGTAATTATAATAATGCAGCGTAAGATTTAAAACGAAATCAACAATTTGCAATCTCACATCTTTGGGGTTAAGATACAAGCTTGTCCCAAATCGATTTCTAGATGGTCTTTTGTCATGAAAATTATCAAAGCGGCATTATCATGCATTAAATTTGTCATTGTTCGGCGAGTTTATCGTATCTTTTGTTTCCTTCGTAACTGTGCTTTTATAAGTTTGATAAAACTGTGAATGTAGTACATTAAATTATTAATAGATGAATAAAGTTTTTAATGTATAAAATATGAAAAGAGAGCAGAAAGAATATTCTAATGATAAAATATTCTTTTTAATGTTAATATATTGAATTACTTCGAATTGTTACATTAAATATGACATAACAACACGCTTTAACTGTATCCGACATTAGTATTATGCGTAAAATAAGGTACTCTCGTTAAAATATAATTTAGGCTTGCCTACATGTTTTGCTTCAACACTCGTTCTTTCAGAATTCTATATAACCCTCCAAAACGGGTAGGTAATATAATAAAATTTCAGAATAAAAAGTAAGCCTAATAATAAGTTGAATGAAATATGATGCCTCATAACCTGCTTTTGGCCAGTAGGTGGATTATGACCTAAATTCTTACAATGTCTCCTTGTAATGGAAACAAAATAAGATAGTGACGATGTATTTCACTTATCGCTTAAAAGCGGACAACGCATTTGCAGGGGCCCTACTCTGTAAATGTTTATGGTCAGTTGTGATCGCTTACGATGGAAACCTAATGAGGTGAACCACCAAATTGACCTGTTTTTTTAATCCTAAGCAGAAAGAAATCCAACAAAGCCATAGATTTAACATAAATCCGCCTTGAGTTGTGGTGTAACGAAATAAATTAAACCGCTGTTAATTAAATGGCTGATTAAGATTTCTAACTGCGTAAACACTTCGATAAATATATAGACCGGGGGCCCGTTTCCTTTTCCTCACTCTTCCCAGTCCATTCCTTCATTTCAATTGTCATTCCATTACTTATCTCTTTCCTCTTAAAAGCGGGCAGCGCATTGAGGAGGCTCTATCTCTGTGAATGTTTATGGGCGGTGGTGATCGCCTATCATCAGGCGAACAGCTCAGTTACCCGCTTATGGCATAAAAGTCGATGAAGAATAAAATCGCTTAAATCTAAAACATTCTTATCTAGATATTATAACATAATTGTTATAATATCTAGATAAGAATGTTTTATAACATTGGATAATTCCAATGTTATAGTATTTTCTTGTGTTTGATTTTACGCGAGTATTGTGCATTTAGAAATTAAAGACTTTAACGGATTTATTCATTATATTATTAACCCGACGTTTCGAACACTTTACAGCGAGCGTGGTCACGGGGAGACAAAAACTGTTTAATTTCTATATATCCAATGTTATGTTAATAGCGTAAACAATTGGTTACCAAAAAGACTCTCTATCCCATCTACTTTACTCAAAGAGAGCAATCCTTTCATCATACTAGACTAAAGCTCGGTTTAAACATTTAGACACGAAGTGATCAACCCCACGCCCAGTCAATTTGCCCAATTGTTTGTATCGAGGACACTTCGTATAGCTTAAGAGCTGTTATGAATGTTCGTCTGAGTTTGGCGATAGTCGAAGTTACTTGTGTCGTTTTATAATTTGTGAAGATTTTAATGATTTTAACAGTAGCTCCTTCGCATCTATCATTCTTTGTTGTGCATACGTTCTATTTGGTTGAACTTTTCAGTATTACATTTTCTCTTATTGTATTTAACAGTAAGTACATAGAAACATCACAATTGTTTGCACCTTAAAACCTACTCACTACTGTGAGTTTGTTGTTTGTTCACACACAGTAAGTAGATTTTATTTTATTTTATTTTTTTTATGTCATAACGGGCAGCTGAGCTGGTGGTTCGCCTGATGGTAAGCGATCACCACCATCCATAAACATTCGCAAAGGTAGTACCTCTGTGAATGCGCTGCCCGCTTTTATGGGTAAGGGAAAAGGAAAGGATTAACGACTGGAAAGAAGGAATGGACTAGGACGGGTGAGGAAAAGGAAACGGGCCTCCGGCTCCCCCACTCACCATACGAAACACAGTGGCATGCCACTATTTCACGCCGGTTTTCTGTGGGGGTGTGGTACTTCCCCGGTGCGAGCTGGCCCAATTCGTGCCGAAGCGTGCTCGGCTCCCACAATAAAATAGTGTTTCTACGATATATATATTGGTTTAGAAGTAGACACACTTCTAAACAAATATCTATACATACTACTTAAAATATTATTATACACTTGTTTCATTGGTGAGTTTATTTTAGTTTTCGTCTCTTCCTGGTCATCATACAGTCCTTTTTTTTCTGTTAGCATTTTGCTGAACAATCAACATAGCTTCAATAATCATTGCCAGGCTTCTCTTTCCCTGAACTATCACATGTAATAACAATGCAATGTATATGTAAATGAATAATTTAATAACACTTACATTTTTCTCATCACCAGCTCTTAGACTAGCTCCAAATGAATGCCCCCAACTGTATTACAGAGTGAATGAAGGAACTCTCTCTAGCAAGAACTAATTAGTGGAAATAGGAACGTACTCTATCATCGGGATGTAGAGATTTTTTTTATATTTGAACCCTTTTCGATGCCGCTATTTGAGGTAACTATTGTACGTGTGTGTGTGTGTTGGTGAAAATGCACACATTGAAATGTGAATTAATCTTCTTTGCAAATAAGGTTGGTATGAAATATAACAAGGTTGTTAAAGGATCTTAACATATTTAAGGCGTTATATAGGTCATAAATAATAGGATTAGAGAAGAAGTTTAAATAATAAAACTTAAAGTCATCGAACGATCTTTTTCTTCGTAATTTATTTACTACTTAAACAACTAATTTCAACATTTTGTTATTTAAATATGAGTGGATGTTAAATCGATATCTTATAAGGATACTTTTACAAATTTCATCTGCATGTTTGTGTGATTGTACGTAACCGATTCCTTTAGACTCGATTTTGATCCACTGAAACGGACAGATTTAATTCAAACTCTGTTATAATGGATCATTGAAAATACAGTAATATTATGAGAACATCTTTTAATTCTGATAACTGTCGCTTGTAAAAATAATTTCCTTGCATTCTGTAATTAAGACAACTCAGATGATTCTGTCATAATATTTTATCATTCATTTATTCTATCAAAATAGTAGTTTTTTAAAACTACATTTACAGTAATTGAATACTTATAATCTGCATTACTTCTATATTTAATTAATAGTCAAGACTCCTTTCTATATAGCATTAAAAATACGATTAAAAAATATTCTAGTCGATACGTATAACAGTCCTCGTTCGTCCACGGAATACCAATGAAGTGACGTCATAATATATAATGCCATAAAACATTTTATTGCGCATTCGTTCGAATGGAATTAAGTTCGCGCGCGAACTTCACGGCTATCGCATACGAAGTAACGGTATGCCTTCATGGGTTTTACGACGCTGGAACCTTCTCGAAGGGTTTGTTTTTAATAAATTGATTATTGTATTGGTGTGGGAATGCTTAGGCCTTAGACTGACGGTGTGTATGTGATCGCTTGTGAGAAATAATCGGATTAGATAAATACTACTCATACTATAGTATCATTAAACATGCGATAGTAACTGATTAGGATAAAATTTGGATCATATATACTTTCAGTCTTGGAAACTATCCTATGTCCTATGCGAACTAGGCGACAGAAACCCCGTGACAGTATTTTTATCTTGGAGTACACGGGAAGGCTAGTTAAAATAACTATTTCTATAAAAATGTCAAACGTCTTGTGGCGGTGGTACAAGTCAAAATTCGAAAATGAGAATACAATAATTTCCTATAAAACACTAAGCAATCACGCCACTCTTGATAACTCTTGATAACTCGCGGAGTTGTAAAGTAACAAACCAAAAAACAACTTCCAATTGGGAAACTCATATGTTCAATAAATTATTTCTCTATAACCACAGATAAATAATATTCAAATAAATGCAGTTTCGATAGTTTGTATGAATAAATAAATCACATCTCTACACTGATGTCTAGATCGAAATAATATTTCGACAACAGATAACATAATGCTATAATACTTTTGCTATAGAAATTAAACAGCTGATAAATACTAATATTATAGAGCTGAAGAGTTTGTTCGTTTTTTTTTTGGTAGAACGCGCTTATCTCAGGAACTAATATTCCAGTTTGAATAATTCTTTCCATGTTAGATAGGCCATTTATTGAGGAAGGCCTTAGACTACATACCATCAGATACGTGAGTAAAACCGCCGGGTACAGCTAGTCAATTCATACAGTTGTACTTGTTTGTCCAAATCCTAGACTTACGAATATCTAGGCAATAGAAAATGAGCATTTCATCGCATGATAATATGTCCCTTGGGACAGTGAAGGGTACAATGCTGTATAATTTTGTATTCTAGTCGGTGACCTTTTCGACCGACCTCAAAAAAGGAGGAAGGAGGGCACTAATTCGACTGCTTTTTTTTATATTTTTATGATTCTTATTTCATTTGAAAGCTGGTGCCTCCCATGTGCTCCATTTTGTCAGACCAAATTTAAATGGAACCCATACGGCAGCGAAAGTATCATCAGAATCGGTTAACTCAGTTAATAGCTATGGGGTAACTAAAAAAATGCTGTCGAATTGATAACCTCCTTTGAAGTCGGTTGACATTCAAGTGCGTATAAACCATTTCTAAGTTACGTTGCGTGTCTATTCTATTCTATATAATAAAGACTATATTCTGTTTGTCTATGTAAATAATTGAACTGTTAAACTTATACAGTCCTAAGTAAAATTTAAAGTAACATGAAATACAATTAATAGTTTTGTCAATTTGTCTTTCATTTTGTTTAGAAGTGCTACAGCGATTTCGCAATCGTGAATATATTGTAGACTGGCTGGTTTTAATTCAAATTCAAATTCAAATTAAAATAAAATTTATTTGCAAGAATGTAGTTACAAATTATAGATCTTATTACAATATTCTGCGGCTAATTCTACCCAAAGTTTGGGTGTGCAAATTTTTAATAATTTGTACTTGGTGATATTTCTTTCAGAATTCTCTATCTAACACAACATACATTTTTTTTTTAATCTGTCCATTTGAGGTCTATAGGTAATAAAACATTCATACTGTCCAGCAATTATTCTATAAATAAATGTAACAGAAATGGTATGTTTGCTGTTAAATACAAAATTAACAGCAAACAGACCGTTTGTATATATTCTTGAAATTATGCCTGAAATTCCTGATTTCTCTTCCAATGATTCGAGCGATCGTGAGGCTGGATTCGAACCGCCGAAATCAAGACACGTCTGATGCATGTGTGGACGAGAGGTATTTCTATTCTTTAAATATTGTTCATTTAAAAATTAAAGACTTTTTAATGGATTTTTATTAACGCGATTTATTCATTATTAACCCAATGTTTCGAACACTTTACAGAGAGCATGGTCACGGGGAGACTAAGCAGATTAGTCAAAAACAAGAAAATATTATTGTTTATTTATTTATTTAGGGCATTTAATGCTATTAATATAATAATAAGTTATCAAACGGTCGAGCGTAACGCGTTTAACACGTAAAATATACTTTTAAAACAAGTTATCGATGGTTCTGATAATATGTTTTTTATTATAACTTAAAATCTCGCACCTCAAATTAGGTAAATTTTATTAAAAATGTGTCTTTAACTAGCTGCAGTTATTAGTAGCAAATAGATTATGCAAAAATTAAAAAACAGATACTTGACAATTGGCCAATTTTTTCAGGGCAACCTGTCGATAAACCATTGCATACTACCTCAACGTTCATTAAAAATTTATTACATAAAAATTTATGTAGACAGCAGAGTGAGCGGTGGGATCTTGTGCTATAATAATTAGAAAGTAAGTTATCTATGTGTGTTTAGGCCATTACCATTTAGCAACTGTGTGCGTTTAGATTTTGAAGAGTATTTTTAACAAATTATCAAGCGGCTCGTTGGTCTAGGGGTATGATTTTCGCTTAGGGTGCGAGAGGTCCCGGGTTCAAATCCCGGACGAGCCCGCAATATTGTTTTTATATTTTTATTTGAATTAATTTGTTGTGTTCAATTCATTCATTCCATTTCGAAGACAACTTAAAATTTGGAGTTTTTAAGATAATTTTTAAAATATGTACAAATTCAAAAATTATGACAAACTGTTATTTATCATAAAAAATCGTGTGATATTTTCCCACTTTAATCTTAGATTAAGGAAATTAATTATGACACTTACTATTATAAATAAATGATTGAGTATGGTTTTTAAAATTATACATACATGTACATATTTTATGATCTTGTCTCTTTTTATAAATCTTTTACAATCTGAATATTATTTTTTGTCATTCAAGACAATATCTTTATGGTTCACTTATAACAAAATAGGTCATAAAACGGTCCGAAATATAGAAAGTAATTATTTTACATGTTCGTATGAAATACATTAATATAAAAACAATATGAAATACATTAATATAAATTTTGAAAACCTTCGTGTAAAAGTAATTTATTTAAAGAATACAGAGTTGTTGCTTAAATACTTCTAAAGTGGAATTTATAGAATTTATAAGACCTAAAAAAAAATTATTATCTTATTTAAACTTACCTAGCGATACCATTATTTTATTTTATTTAATTCGGATATTCTTGTAAATGAATCGGTGATTTTTAAAACCCCACATGTTACATTTTTTCTAATTTTGAGTTATTGATGGGAATATAGTCTGTACAAGTTCACGAATCAGTTAGAGTAAAAATCCCACATGTATCA
This sequence comes from Zerene cesonia, assembly GCF_012273895.1. NCBI lineage: Eukaryota > Metazoa > Arthropoda > Insecta > Lepidoptera > Pieridae > Zerene > Zerene cesonia. The sequence continues at coordinate 6,792,913 of NC_052105.1, read as the reverse complement.
CGAGAAATTACTGCACAGTGACTAGAACGAAATACGCAATGGGTGCAAAAACACCACAAGTGCTAAACATGTGGCGTTTTTCGAATCACTAGGCAGGAATGTAAGAAAAGAACAAAAAGAGCGTTTCAATATATCTACCTACATGCACATGATATATGAAGAAGAATACAGAGGAACCATAGTAGCGTACAAATTTATTGATAATCCCACAACACGTAATACCTTCAAATTTGGAGTTAAACCTGACATGGTCCTGCCTCATAGTATTGCATATGAATGTGGTTATGTACCCATAAATTCGAAGAAGATTGCTGACATTGAAAAGCTGATTCAGTATGTTCCAGAAGACAAAAAAAACTTTTTCTTAGAATTAATTGCTAGGCCTACAACTGATGAAGAAACACATGAAGTTTTAGATTAATACAGTTTTATTAAGTTATAATAATACAGTTCACTATTATTAAGTTCAATAAGACTAAGAATAAATATATTTTTAAATCATTTTAGTTTCATTTTCAATACTTTAATATAATATTTTCAATAGTATAACAGAATTATTTTTAAAACCCCACATGTGTTATTTTTTAAATAGTATATTTCATAAGTTATATATAATAATATTAAATTTTATCTATCACATAGCATGAATAATATGAGTATCTATCAATATATATCATAAAGAGGCTATTGTAAGAGTATAGGAAGAAAATAATCGGATTTAATTGATTTCTGAAAAGTTGTCTTTGTGGAACATGTGGGGTTGTAAAAATCACCGATTCAAATTACACCATCTTTCATCTTTAATTCACAACAAAGTATTATTTAAGAATAAGTGATTAAATAATACTAGCGGTCCGCCCCGTCCGTGATATATATAATATGTATCATTTTACTTGCACTCGGAGATCACGTACAAAGCAAATTGTAAAAGATTATTTTACCGTTCTTTAGCTTTTGAAATTTTTGCATTTAAAATAACTTCAAATGCTTCCTTTAAGCTAATTTTGCTGTAAAACAATAACGGCATAAAAATTACACAAAACCCTGAAATTAATCATTGCCCATATTTTTTTAACAGGCGCATAAAAAGTCACATATTTTAGAACTTTACCCACATCCACGTATTACTACTTTCATATCGCACTTATCAAGGACCGTAAAACATTTTATAGATATTTGTAAGACTGCACAAATGTAATTTATGTATAAGCTTTGTCCGGATAGATCTGGCGAGCAGCCAGCGTCCGCCCGTAGTGTTACCAAATCTCTAATCAAAATCATGAACTTTTTAGAACCTTCTTAAATCTTAATAAATTCATCAAAGAAAAATTTCGATTAGAAGGATCGAGACTTTTCAAAAATAACGTTAGCTCGTTTCCTGCGATTTGGTTTATGTAATAATATTAAAATTACATTTTATTCTTTGGTTTCATAATGAAAATCTCAAAGTTGGAGTGTCTGTTAGGGCACAGCTAGTACGTCTTGAGTAGAAGAAAGAGAATATTTGTAACTAGAAAAGTGAAGGCCTTTAATATTGTCCACTAAAACATATACCCATAGTCACCGTTTCTAAATCGATGGATATTTTAACGTGTGAATTGTAACAGATGAATTACCGTCGCTTTAAAACATTGTTTGTTTAATTGCTTGTTACATTTATATACGATTGGGAACAATTAGACGATACGAGCGTTTTAAAAGCTTCGTTTAGTTTAGTTTTGATGGACCTGTGAAAATACAGAGCACTTACTGTAATTACGTGTTAATTATTGGTACAACGTTGATCAATCCTACTAATATTATAAATGCGAAAGTTTGTAAGGATGTGTGTGTGTTTGTTGCTCTTTCACGCAAAAACTACTGAACCGATTGCAATGAAATCTGGTAAGTAGACAGCTGGACAACTGGAATAACATGTGGACAACTTTTTATCCCGATATACCTACGGGACTCAGACATACGCGGGTGAAACCGCGGGGCGCAGCTAGTTATTCATGTATTTAATTTTTTTCATTAAAATATGTGCGTCCTTCGTCCTTGGCGTCCTTCCCCCCCCGGGTAGTCATTGTAAATGAAAAAATATTAACTATCCTAACTTTTAAGTTAGATCCAACCATGGAGTACAAATTTAATTAAAATCGGTGAAGTAGTCAAGGTAGGTCGTTTTATCGCGGACAAATACACGAAATTTATATACTTACCTATGTTAAGATGGATAAAGCCATGGACATGCTGGAGCAAGATATCTTATAACAAGGCTACATTGAAAAAATATAATCCAAGTACTGAATGTTACTAACTTTAGATAAATGAATCGTATTGCTCTGTCTAAAATTGTAATATTTGTACATTGCGGAGTACACACGAGCCATTTGATCCATTTAGGGGTCTGAAATTCGTGGATATAGACTTATGCAGACCTTTGTTAATTTTTATTGTATTGTATGGACATTCGAAATTTGTAAATTTTAAAGCGGTTTCATGTTACAAGGATCGAGACTTAATTGTTTCAAAAATAACAACATTCAATTAATTATGAACAATTATTATCCTATAATTTGGCTAAATTAAATGCTAAAATAAAGTCTAAAATTTAAAGGGTGAGCGTGCAAGAAATAATTTGATTATTCAATTTATCTGCACATTATTCAAACTGCTCATCGCTGAAGGACAACATCGTGAGGAAACCGTCATGTCGAAGAATTCAACGACATATGACATATGCAACCTCTTTGCCAGCGTAGTGGAAGATGGCCTGAACCCTTATAGGAGGCCTGAGTCCTAGCAGTGGGGACATATGATGAAACGGTAAACCTGACGTATGCTCGTAGTAGAGGTCAGCTTCGATCCATTAAAGCTGAAACACGTATAAAAAGAAATTCTAAAATAGAATGAAGCAAATTGATTGGAAATAGAGTGGACATTACGTAATCCATTGAATCGGGAAATCCTCAAAACTTCCCGCACGGGCTTTTTACGATGGACCTCCATTCGTTGGAAGTGTTATATTTTATATAAATTATTTAGTGGCTGGCTTTGAAGCTGGATATTAACTAGTTATATATAAAATATTTTATGGAGTGTGCCTTGAATATCATATAGTTCAGAGGTCTTATGGAATATCCTTCTATTTAATAGGAAATTTTGAAGTAGGATTATTTTTGAGAATTTTATTTGATGTATACACGTCGATTATAGGAGGATAATATCCCCAATACATCTATATATATAAAAGAAAGTCGTGTTAGTTACACTATAGTAGTTCTTGAGTTATAAACTCAAGAACTGCTAAACCGATTATGTTGAAATTTGGTACAGAGATAGTTTTAGACCCGAGAAAGGACATAGGATAGTTTTTATCCCGGAAATCTAACGGGAACGGGAAATTTGTCGGTAACCCCCCGAGTCTATCTTACCCGTGACTACGCGAGCAAAGCCGCGGGCGGAATGCTAGTTTAATATATATACTAATAGTATAAAGCTGTAGATTTTGCTTGATGGAACGAGTTAATCTCAGGAACTACTGGACAGATTTCAAAAATTATTTCGCCTTTCGTCGTGATCTCTGAGTGCTATCTGCTATATGTGTACCACGGACGAAGTCAGGGCGGACGGCTAGTCATTATATATTGTAAGTAAGTATGTATATCATGAATTTGTACCTGATTATTAAACTATTCATAGAAGCTTTCAAAGTAAATTTCAACCTTAAGTTACGTGACATAGAATATAAAATACTTTACTCCGTCGGAAACTTCAATAATATCGCAGGAACTTCAATAATTCCCGTGTCTCTTACAATTTAACATTAAATATTGGGAGCCAACTCATAATTTTGTTAAAAAATTCAGACAGAACCAAGCTTAGAACTTAGCAATTCGCCTTGAAATAAAAATTAAAGTGATTTATAAGCATCAATCTTATTTGTATTCAGCCTCCGATCGGGGCCTATTTGTTGTAGACTTGAACTGTGAGCTTTGGTTTTTAAGTACTGTATTCATATATTGTACCTTAGGGTACCTTATACCTTCTTGTATCCACAATAAAGATGAAAGAGTTTAGAAGGGCCTTGTGGGCGAGGCAGACGCGCCTGTCATATTTGACAACGCTTTATTCTTTATTTATTCTGAACCTTATTCTACTTAATAATAAAAGTCGCTTTGTGTCGGTCCCTATGTCCATATATATGCTTAAATCTTTAGAACTACGTAATCGATTTTGATGGTTTTTTTTGAATAGATAGAGTTATTCAAGAGGAAGGTTTATATGTAATAAAACATTTATTAAGCTTCTCCGAATTGAACACGTATAATATTATTCATTCCGGATTTAGTCCAAATTAACTAACATATAGCCCATTCTAACAACAACTAACAAATTTATTTCGTTTTTCTTTTCCATCAAGTAGACATAAAATGTAATGTAACATTGTTTTAAGAAGCCACCGACAACCGAAACACAGTTTCCAACTAGTTCGGTAGTCCGTGGGTTGCATAAAAGATGTAATTACTTTATTTTATGTCAATATATATGAGCTATGAGCTACTTCCTATCCTAAAAATTGCACTTTAAAAATGATTGCGATTTCGACACTTTTTTGGTAGCATGATTAGAACCCAGTCTCTTCAGATTCAATGCTCACGTATTTACCATAACAAAAGTATATAGCATCATCAATTTAAATTAACAAAACATGAATTATATTAATACCTATCTGAAGTATTAGTCCCCAGCTTTATCAGACACTTCCGACAACCGTAATCCGAAAAAAGGTTTAAGCACCTGTAAATCTCTTAAAATTGGTAATCCGCACAAATCTGCACAACATCTTATATTTAATGAATTGTTTCTTCACGTACCATCAGCACGTAAGAGAGACATTTGAAGTAATTACGAGTGCCAGTACTCGAATATTACAAAAGAATATTATCTGGGTGGTTAATAGTTATAGTTAAAACGTAGTTAATAATAGGATAGGAATAGGACCGATTTTGCGCCATTTTGGGTCGTCTTGCGCGTTAATTGAGACAAATTAGAAATGACGTTTGTATTTGAATTTGATATAGGTGTTAGGCGACATAAATAAACAGTCATTCGAATGGAAATGATTTATAAATAAATCTTATACCTTTAAACGAGCAATTCTTGTATATATGTATATATATATATTTATAATTGGAATCTCGGAATCGGCTCCAACGATTTTCATGAAATTTAGTATATAGGGGGTTTCGGGGGCGATAAATATATAGCTAGGAATCTTTTTTAGAAAATGTCATATTCGTGTTTTATCGACTTAAACTTAGTGACTCTTCCTGACATCTATTGGCGAATAATAATACTAATACTATTTTTTGGCGAATAATTAAAGGCGTTGTTAAGTAACGAAGTCAATGAGTGTTTGCTTTGAGGTTAGACTAATTGTTTATATTGTTTTGTGTCTTCTTAATGCACGAGTTCACTTAAAAATGCCTAAACGATCTTGGAAAATACGCTTATAAACAATCTAACTTCACGAAGTTAAACCGAGCAAAGCTCGGTCATCCAGGTACTGGTATTTTTTAAATAACAAATGAGACACATACAGGTTATAGGCTTTTTCTATTCTTAGTTGAATCGTAAACGAAACATTAAATGAAGTTACTGTACTAAGTAATATAAATCTGAAAAGAAAGAAAGAAAAAGTACCTATAGCTATATAATATAATATGAATACATGATTACATAAGCTTTAATAAAACGGAAACAACCTTAGCTAAATGCCATACGAAACAACCGTGAAACAGCGCTGATTTTGAAGTTGAATGAGCTAATCTCAGATACTACAATACAAATTTCAACAATCCTTTCACCGTTTGATATGTTGGTGATTCCTGAGTTGTATAGGTCATATATATTTGCGACAGGCGAAGCCGGGGTCCTTAGTAATATATAAAAATAATGTAATAGTGGATAGTATAATGTGTCATAGATATACCTAAATGTATATTTCTTTACACACAACATAAAAACAATATCCTTTACCTTATTCTTTTTATGAGTTGAACCTTTTTGTGAATTTTTCTTTAAACGTAAATTTTCAAAATGTTTCTAATGAAAATATGAAAGGCCATTACTTTTTTACAGTACTATCTAAGCATATAATAACAGCTTTAAACTCCAATTTGCCAAAACGCGTCTGTCCATTAAACAAATATAAAACTAATTTAATTAAATAAAAACGATATTCTATACGCACTGAGAAGCGAAAAATTAAGTTTAAATATACTTAAGAGTTACGACAGCCTACGAAAACTTTTGTAATTTCTTTTGGGGCCCAGCGCGACCTATTTATGGAGCTGAGTTCAATTTTATAGTAATTAATAATTTGATTATGCGAGAGGCTTATTGCGTTGCTAAAATGATTAATCTTGTTTTTAGGAATGATGAAGTTTGTTATTTGTTATGTTGTTTTGTTGCGAAATGTGACATGTACACGTTTATAATATAAGGTATCTAAAACATTTTATGGTCTGGTGTTTGTTGGATGGATTAATGGATGTTTGTATGTTTTTTATGTGGGAATTGAGCACGTTTTAGACCAGTTCGCACCGTGGAAGGTACCATACCGAAAACTTGTAAATACTTCCAAATTAGGAATCATTAAATCGAATCTAGTGACAATTGTACAATAGACATTAAAGACTTTTTAACGGATTTTAAACGAGATTTATTCATTTAGAAATAAAAAACTATTTAACGTATTTTAAACGCGATTTATTCATTATATTATTAACCCGACGTTTCGAACACTTTACAGCGAGCGTGGTCACGGGGAGACTGAGATGTTACATGTCTTGATTTCTATATGTATATTACTCGCGTAAAATCAAACGCAAGAAAGTACAATGGTGCAATAGTCAGGGTCAACCTCTCCACTAAAAGAGTAATACAAAGACGGGCCATTTGAGGAAGTTATAAGTATCACTTAAAGTTAAGAAACGTTTGAAGCGAAGAGCAATCGAAATAATATCGGACGCCGCAACCGGACCGATATATAAATTTTATTGGTTCAAAATTTAGGTTAGTTCATTTCAATACTTTGACCCAAATTGGTGACCCCTAGAAGTATTCATGAAACTGCAATACGTATAAATATCAACTTTTCATATTATTTCGATTAATTATAAAAACGTTTAGACGCTAATTTAAAGTGGAATAGAGATCGAATATTACTTACTTTTTCACGTAAATGTATTTATTGATATAATCATCACCGCAAATAATTAATGTGACATAAAACATATAAATTACTAGCTGCGCCTCGCGGTTTCACCCGCGTAAGTCCGTATCCCGTAGGAATATCGGTATAAAAAGTTGCCTATATGTTATTCCAGTTGTCCAGCTGTCTACGTACCAAATTTTAGTAGTAGTTTTTGCGTGAAAGAGCAACAAACACACACACATCCTTCCAAACTTTCGCATTTATAATATAAGTAGGATTGGTAGGATAGGATATGGGAGCAGGTCAGGTTAGGATTTCGGACTTCAATCGAAAAATTTTGTATGATATTTTAATTTATCTGCACATTATCTTCTTCACCACTGAACACAACCGACACACAAACACACAAACGGTGAAGGAAAACATTGTGAAGATTCCATATGCAATTAAAGTACGACGACATATGATCTGCCAACTCGCACTTAGCCAGTGAAACCTGCCAGTTGCCTGAATAATAGCAGGTCTGCCCTTGCAGGGAAACAAATCAACCTATAATGCTATTAATTATTACTTTTTTATATAAATAATTAATAATGTGTTAAGAAATAAATGGTTTAATATCAAGGCTTGATATAGAGTACTTCTTTTTATTGGACCCCTAAAACTAAAACAATAAGTCACAACAATGAGCTTATTTAATTGTTATATAAAACAATATCGTCTTGGAAGTTGTGTCTAAATTTTAAACTCATGTAGTACCATCTGCCGCCAGTTCTCAGTTAGATAACTTTACGCTGTTGGATGAATGATAGAGAATTCTAGTCTAGTAGTCTAGTCTATTCTGTTATGCAATAACATAATAGATACATTGATAGTGAGGAGTAGTCGCTCAGTGGTAACCTCTGAATTAAAGGAGGTTCGAGACCAGACGAGCGGACACAAATTAGAAAATAAAATATTCGTTCAAAAATTAAAGAATTTTTAACGGATTGCGAACGCGATTTATTCATTATTTATTTAAATCGTCACACATAAAACGTTGTTTGTGAATTGCTCACGGACTAATCTCAGGAACTACTGTTCCGATTTGAAATATTCTTTCGGTGATTGATAGCCCATTTATAGAGGAAGGCTATAGGGTATATATGTACCACGGGCGAAGCCGGGGCGTATAAGTATTAATAATCAATGTCATATTCACATATGTGTTTTAAATATAAGTTAATTTATTTGTAAAGAAATCTTCCTAGTTCACTGTTTTGTTTATCGTTGTCCATAACTCTCTAAGTATAATGACAGAAAGCTTCAACTGTGTGTGCTTTAGGAGTTATGGCGCGATCGAGACGTCTTGGTCCTTGAAGTCTCGGAATATAAGGTATTGTATATACAAACGACGCATAAAAACTTGCAGCGAAAACATTTAACGGATTAGAGTGTTGTGTTTGAAAGTTTGTCGCTTTCAGACGTAATTAGATGCGACATTTCGGGCGAAGTGTAGAGAACTTTATTGGTACGGCAATAGGGTTGGTATTGGTTTGTGGTGATATAGAAGTCTTAATACTTTTTTATTAACAGATTTACTCTTATTACGTGTGATATACATATAATCAAATGTTTGCTACAAGTTCATTGTACTGTAGAATGTAAAGAAATGTCTATGCTTCTGTGTATGATTATAGTTTGTGTACACTGAGTAAAAAAAATTCCGTCTGTCTGTATTAAGTGACGACGGTATTCTGTTATCTTTGTATATTACGTGGCTATAACACAGAACAGATATAAGAGGTTATGTAGTAAATAGTCTGTATTTGGACGCGACTTTCGCAATGAACGCATACAATGCGCGGTCACTCGCTTAGTACAAGATGATGTCTATGCATTACAAGCAATGTACAACTAGACACGAGAAATAAAATCGTATTTTTTTAATTGAAACGTTCATTTAAATTAAAATCGTAATTTTCCTACTAATACGTAAAACTTATGTATAAGTTGGTTGAAATAATACAGTAATACCTAGATTACAATATTATTTCAACATCCAGAGTATTTGTGACGCTTCAGTTAAATATTTCAGATAGTTAATATAAATTCTCCTAATATAAACGTGAAAGTTTGTATGGATGGATGAATGTTTGTTACACTTTCACGTATAAAATACTGAATGAATTATAATGAAGCTCAAATATGGCTATCCATCAGAATAAGACAGAGCTATATATAAATACTTGTTATTTCCTATGGATTCTTCCGTGGATGAAACCGAGTGGAACAGCTGGCATTCCATTAGCAGGCCAATAGCAGGACACGTTTTAATTATCGCTGAGTTGTCTCCTTTTTGTCAGGGTCGTGATGACATTGCTTTTTATCTGTATAACTAGCTGCACCCGGCAAACGCTGTTCTGCCTTACTCTTATCATTTAGGGGTATGAAAAATAGATGTTGGCCGATTCTCATAGATACGGGATAAGCACAAAAAATTTCATCAAATTCAGTCAAGCCGTTTCGGAGGTATGGCAACGAAAACTATGACACGAGAATTTTATATATTAGATTTCTTTCATTAGTGTGTTGTCCTGTCCCTGATACATAAATGTTTCTTTCTTTCTTTCTTTCTAATTCGCTTCTAACACTAGCTCGATATAACAAAAAGTGACTCAATAAAAGTTTTGTATAAAAGAGGAGTTTATTAAACTGCTCTAATGCATAGTTACACTTACTAGATAATAAATTCTGCAAACATTTTTATGCAAATTTAAGCGCTCCGTACGATCCCTTTAGAAGGCCGAGTAGAAATTATTACATGGAACGAAAATTACTGAAAAGATACGCCATAACTAGATGTGAAATTTCAGCTCATTATTAAATTTATGTGTTCGATATTACTCGTATTTTTTTGTTTTCCGTTTATCTTTTTACACGATATTATTTAGACGTATTAATTAAATGATTCCTCATAGTATTTAAATATTTTGTCCACTATTATTATATATTATATAAAAATGAAAATTAAAAAAAGTATATTTACCCAGAACCCTATATTTGTTTACAAATTAATACGTTTAAGCTTACATTACCATATCTACATACACTTACAAACAAGATTATTTATTTATAGCACCCACACTAGAATAGCCTGTATCGTGGTCACTGAGAAGATTATACAAGACCACTAGCTGCACCCGGCAAACGCTGTTCTGCCTTACTCTTATCATTTAGGGGTATGAAAAATAGATGTTGGCCGATTCTCATAGATACCGGGTAAGCACAAAAAATTTCATCAAAATCGGTCAAGCCGTTTCGGAGGAGTATGCTCCTCGAAAACTGTGACACGAGAATTTTATATATTAGATTTAATGTAGAGAGAAAGTTTTAAAAGGTTAAGTTCTAAAGCAATTAAATACTAGCTTTAACTGACATAAGAAGACACTATCATTGTCAATATATAATGGACAGCCTTCTAAATTAAATAACGAGCGAAATTACCCAAATCCTATCTCAGAAGTAATCCTACTTCAGATATCCTGATGAATGTATGATAATTATAGATTATGTAAATAACGTTTATCTTACTTCACAATATAAAACCTATAGCTACAAACTGCTCCAAGAAAAAGCAAATAAACTTAAAACTACTCAATGTCTTTTATTACCTAGTCCATATTTCAGAGCTCGGTTTAAACATCCGGGCACAGGGTAAATGACGCTGCTTCCTGCTACTGCCCCGCGATTTGCCGTTAATAAATCAACTCTAGTGCCTGTTTAGAATGTAAAATTGTTAATAGTACTTACTAGTGCGGTAGGCCGGGTTGAAATCTAGATGGCCATGGTGATGTCTAGTTGGTCATGACATCACACTCACACTAGTTAAAATTCCCTAGAATTAGCTGTCAATTCCGAGCTTTATCCTACTAATATTATAAATGCGGAAGTTTGTAAGGATGTGTATGTGTTTGTTGCTCTTTCACGCAAAAGCCGCTGAACCGATTGCAATGAAATTTGGTATGTTATTATCTTTTTATCCCGATATTCTTACGGGATACGGACTTACGCGGGTGAAACCGCGGAGCGCAGCTAGTTTTGCTATATTTATCGACACTAATTCAGTTGGTCGTGGTGGAAAGAAGGTGGTCACGGTGGGGATCTATTTGTTGATGATATCACACACTCACGCTATTTAAAATTCTATAGAAAAACCTGTAAAACTTCGATATACGAGAGGTACTAAATAATTGGCAGCGGTGGAAACTAGCTGACCATGCTAAGCTTTCTAGCATTTTTCATAAGAACTCTGAATCCATACTAATGTTATATTTAAATGTGAAAATAATTCTGCTTGGGTTTTTACGTCTGAATGGATTTGGGTGAATTTTCATAAATTATCATAGATAGGTGTTTCGTTGAAGAAGGACAAAGGTTTTTTGCCGTGGAATTAAAACTTGAAAGCTGGAGTAAGGGACGGAAATTTGTATTCACGATATCGTGAAGTACGAGAAATATAAAATTCACATTAATTTTCCAAATAACATTTGTAACTACAGAGTTGTTTACGCTAGCGACATTTTCGCCTTTAAAAATCTTATACTAAAAACGAGCATCGATTATTTCACATTTATGTATAATTAATTGCTTTTTCTAAACTAAAGGGCCTTAAAGATTGTTTAATATATGAAAATCGATGCAAACAACGATTGAAGATTGTCAAATATAGATGGCGTTGATTTTAATTGTTGAATACAAGTTATCATCTGAGAAAAACCTAGTAACCCAGCTAGGTATGTATTACCTTCAGGTTTTGTAATGTATGTTTGTATAGGAATAATAAAACATGCATTTCACCGGAGAGCAGAATCTAGTCAAACCTAATGAGTTATTTTTAGTTTTACAGCGACACCGGTTGGTTTAAAGGAAAATGATTTAAATGAAGTACGCTTTAAAGTTCATAATTCAATGGTCGTACTAATTTAACGATTTTTGAATATCTTGAGTTATTGTCTCATGTCTGCAAACGAATGGAACTAAATAATTTCATAAAAAAGTTTCATAGTGGTGTATTGTAAGATGTACTTATAGTGTAAGTATATGTCTGATTATGCCCTATCATCAATCTATAACTTGTCTTAAAAGCCGGCGAAACAGAAACCTTTTTAAAAGTTGTACAAATGAATATGCATTCACTTTTACTATTATTTATGAACGACCCTATCCGTATACTTCTATGCACATAATTTTTCAATAGCAGACCACTCTAAGCACTATTCTAATACTAAGATTAACCAAAGAGATGTTATAACCTTCACAAAAAATACCTTTACATCAGACAATTTAAGCAGAGTCCGCATACAATGATTAAAAACGTAATTGACATTTCGGTAGGTTTTTTTCCTTCGCAGGTCCGTCTTTTTTATTATTAGCTCCAGTAAGTCCATGTCAGATGGAGCGGGGAATCGCTGAATTAAGAGATTAGGTGGAACCCATGTTAGACTCGGGAATTGTCTAAATAATTTGCCGGGAAAAGATATCCCGGTGAAATAAAGACGGCGAATTTGTGACTTGGAGCTAGCGAGTGCACTGTGTTTTTGATAATTGCTTCAGATTCTGATGGATGACAATTTAATTTATTCAAGAGAATGTGGTGATAAGGGTGTGGCACGCACGTCGGACAGTCTCTTTTTGTTAACATACGTCTTGGATGATTTTGTTTTCGATTTCTTTTGAAAATCTCATTTAGATTAAGTTGTGAGGTAAATTTCCGATATAATATACCTAGTAAGCACGATATACCATGTGTATCTTAATAAAGGTATTTAGTACATTATGTACTAGTGATTCAACGCGTTAGTATGCTGGTCTGATTATTAAAAAGCTTGTTATAGGTTTCGACAAAATAACAAATAATAATTCATCTTCCAAATAAATGTAGTTCAAATTACACATAGAATCCTAAATCGAATCAGTGGTTACGCAAAAATTGTTACGACTGACAACGAATCTTTAACAAATTAAACCAGTATCTCTCCCATGGGCTAATAAAGAACAAAATGGAATGTTCCAGAATTGTTCCCCGCAAATGTAACACTTCCAGTAGGCGATAAACAAGGTTCTATCGAATTCACAGCTTTTACAATCGTTGCCTTTATGGCGGAATAGAGCCACAGGGTGCTTCATTCGTTGTGTAGGCGCGAGTTGGGGAATTTCGCGATTAGAATATTTTTTTAGTGACCGCCCCTTTTGTACAGTGGTTTACGCCTGAGCGTGGAACCGAGGGGTCCTGGGTTCAATTCCCGGTGGGGACGCACAAAAAAAACATGTCTGGATCTGGCAGGACACAGAAGGCTGATCACCTACTTGTACGTAAAGGAAACCGATCAGTGAAACAGTTGTACATCATCTGCCCCATACCCAACTAGGGGACACGGGACTTCACTTTATACTTTTTTCAACCTAGAAAAAGAAGGTGGTTGTCAATTCAACTGCTATTTTTTGGGTTTGCTACCGCAGAACTTTAGAAAATGGTGCCTTCCGTGTGGTTCTGTTTAAATTTGGTCTAGTTCTGATAATTTGAGGGCGGTTTAGTTGATTGAACACATTTACTGTACTAAAAAATTGTACGTACTGGAAGACTGACCATTTCTCGTCGCGTGATCAATTTTATTATATTCTTTAAATTTTCTTAATAAACCATTTGTTTTTAACTGAACTTTATTAAAAGTATGCATAATAAACTAATTTAAATGGCGCATAATTGATTATAATGTTCGTTGTATTAACTTTCAGGTCAACCAAGATTATTGAGCTGCAATAAAGGCTCAGTTAACGAAGGCCTACGTAGTTTTAGAGGCGGCATTTCAAGCCGCATTAAGCCATTTCAATCTTCACATATTTTGCTTTCAACTTGACGTATGAAGGAGTTGGAGAATGTGTATGGCGGTTTAAGTAACTGGAGTTTGCCGGTAATTGTAATAAAGGCATGTAATAATATTATTTTTGTTGGAACGCGTTAATTTTAGAAACTACTAGAATAATTAAAAATTTGTTTTCACATCACAATCACTGATCTCGATATAAGTTATACATTAATGTACAGGCGAAGTCGGGGCGGAACGCTATATATATAACCAATGAATATTTGCTCATAATATATTCATTACGCAACTCTTAAATTTAAACGTTTTCGTCTTCGACAAAAGAGAATGTATTTGGGCTAAAAATCAGGCAAGATATTTCCTTACTATTTTTCTAAATTAGGCGTGGACTTTTAAAAATTACAAAAATACATGTATTTAGATTATATGTCGATATTGCGATAAGTCTCCTAGAAAGCGGTAAATATAATAACATAAATAAGATATAAGTTATCATCATTCGCAATGTTCACGGGCGGTGGTGATCGCTTACTACTACGAACTACCAGCTACCACCAATACATACAGCAGCATTTACCCGCAATAACAAATAAAAATATACAAATATACTTTTAAAATGTCAAAAAATTACACTCAGCATTGAGTATTCGTGTATTTTAATGTAAAATCGGCTATCTTTACAGCTCTCTGGTTGCAAAATTCGCTTCAACGCGTAACTTGAACTACGAAAGAATTGCCCGTGAAATCACGAGTTGTTTCCGTGCCTATGCGAAGGACTTGATTGTTTAAAATTTATGAAATAAAAATAAGAGTATATTTACTCGCAATAGTCACGTACGCTTTTCATACGTTATTTCTTGATGTCTATGTTCTTGTGTAAAACTGGCAATAGCCTGTGGTTTCACTCGTAAACGTTTCTCTTTTGATCCGTTATGTCTGTGGAAATTGTCTTTAATATCCGCTTAGCAGATTTTGATTAATTAACTTCATTTAAATGATTTATAACCTACTTCAAAAAAGGAGGTTCTCAAATCGACTGTATTTTTTCTTGTTTCTTACTTTAGAAGTTTACTACCCCTAGCATTACATTCTGAAACATATCTAGCTGAATGGATTCAACCGCCCCAGTTTTGTTATTATCAAAAGAAGTCATATATACAGAAAACTATTGTCTATCTTTCGGGTGAATAGGTATTAATTGAATAATTAAATACATAATATGATAGTAGAAAAATATTTCACCATCACTACACATAGTATAAAGCAAAGTCGCTTTCCGCGTCTGTATTTATGTATGCTTAAATCTTTAAAACTACGCAACGGATATTGATGTTTTTTTTAAATAGATAGTGATTAAAGAAGAAGGTTTTTATGTAGAATAATATCTATTAGACTACTGCAAATTTAACGCGGTAAAAGCCGCGGACAAAAGCTGGTTTTGTATAAGTGGAAGCAGTTGATGAACCGAGACCAATTATTGGGATTTCCTTCTTCTAGACGCTGAATTAAGGAAAAAGGGTTTCCCAACAGAAGGAGTGATTCCACGTAATTTGAACTACCATTATGGTCGGCCTAAGTGATGCAGTCGGACGAGAAAATACACGAATATATATATACTATCTAAAGCTACAGTTACTTTTGTAATATACATTATTTTCTATGGAAATTAAAGAATTTTGATTTAAAAAAAAGAGGTTATCTATTCGACTGTTCTTTTGTTTTTTACCTCATAGCTTTTTATTCAGTGAACCGATTATTTTTTACTTGAAAGCTATTTTCTCCCATGTGGTTCCATATGAAATTGATCTAGTTCTGACAATAAGGAGGCGTTTATTTTTTATTAAAAAAAATGTTTATTGGAAAGGATAAAACACACAACAATAATATGCTATGAATCCTTATTTTACCAATAAATCCCGTCGTAATGGAGTAGACGGATTTAAATTTATAGTTTTATAGATAAACATGTTTATAAATATTTTTAAAGAATAAAAAAGTTCGATCATGTGGCAGGATTCAAACTAATTCACACACCTACACGACGATACGACACTACATACGACACCTATCACCCATTTTCTGGTAATTTTTGTTTATTTTCTAGTGGTAGATCCTTTATGTTTTAAAATAACAGTTCTAGTTCCGTTTTCACATACTTCTGATATGTTCTGTTTCGCTTGTCTGTTAGTCATAATGACGATTACCTACAGTTAATAGTACGTAATCAACAAAGGGTAAAAACCAGTCCATAGGATGACAAAGATGGAGCCAGGATGAGCGGCTAATCTAATTATAATGACTTACAAATACCACGGCAGTTTCATACAAAATTACCGATAATAAATATGTCACTATGACCCAAATATTGGCGACCATGAAAACGAGAAGGGGAGATATTTGGCAAAAGAAATCGTCACACTATGTAGTAGGGAGATACATTTGGAGCGGTGCCTAATTTTATTACACAGGCTTTTACGGTGGTGTTGACAGTTTTCAGCATTACGTGTGATATACTAAAGTGATAATTTAAAAGTGAGTGCGAATAGGATACGTATGTCCTTTGCTGTTTGAATAATACGACCTTATTTTCTTTGAGGTGTGGGAAGTAGAAACCAAGTCTCAACGTGAATGACCAATTTTGCAGTTTTTGAATATGTTCTGCTTGTCTTATCTGTCAGATAGTATGATTATGAAAATTTAGGGCAAAAAGTGTTAAAACGTCTGCCTGTGTTAGGGATATTATCGACAAGTGGCCAAAGCGACTCTGATCTTCTTTTTATCTGTAAGCATACTACACGTTGACATTTTCATCTTTCTGAAATCAACGATGTCATAATCCAGATGAAGTTCAAATAAATAAACTAATAAATAAACGCTCATATTATACCATATTATATCATATAAGAGATAAACAATCATTTGTTTTGATTTTCTTTTATTACAACCCCAGCTATGGAAGAAGGGATTCACTTAATCGTAAATAAATAATTTAACTTAATCGATAGTCGCCCATAAAAATTCGCAGCATTGAGAACACAGTGTACGTATTACCAGATTTTAATGTGTAGGCTTTTCGTTTCAAGGTTCCCATGTCTTAATGGTCTGGAAACACAGAAGGGGGTACTTCGTTCGAACAGAGTAGTTCAAAAAAATAGATCTTCAGCTAGCGCTGGCAATGTCAATAAATATTCTTATTGATTTTCTCTGTCTATATAAGCATTATTCAAATATATCGTTTAAAAACAATTAATAATAAACGTTGCTCGTCATAAATCATACAATTAAAAGGGCATCGAACTTATCAAAGGAATAAATCTCTCGCTAAGTGCAAAAAGAAAAGAAAATAATTAGTATGCCACACATACGTATAATACTTTATGTATAAAATATTTAGGGAAGACTGGAATTCAATACTCGCACGAGGTCAAGGTTGCGAAGTGTTTAACTGAGTTACTTCTACTTATGTGCTTGTAATTGCTAGGGCTGCCACTCTTTATAAATTCATTTATTTTAATTTGAGTGAGTGGGGGAGCCGGATGCCCATATCCTTTTCCTTACCCTTCCTAGTCCTTTCCTTTATTCCTCTCGCCAATCCTTACTTAATCCCTTCCCAATGTAAAGTCGGCAATCCACTTGTAGAGGCGTAAGGTCTGCAATGGATCTTATGTCTCTACAAATGTTCATGAGCGGTAGTAGCGCTTACCATCAGATGTCCCAACAGTATTTTTTTTTTTAGTCAATCCTGAAAAAGCGAATGTGAGATCTTTGAATAAAGATTAATGTATTACATACATTACATAGAAACGTTTCCCATAGATACACGAGCGTGGTATGGCAGGTTTTAGCTAGCATATAATACACTGTATGTAATACATATAAGTAAATATACATAGTGAGTAACAATTTTATAGGAAGTTTTATAAATTATTGACATACCGTTAGTTGTTTATTTTTGATGTTTTAACATCTAATTCTACCACCAAATCTTTTCAATTTAGTGAACAAAGAAATAAACATATCTATATTATTCATATAATTTTAACTATAGATCAACCCTAGCGAAATATAGGCATTACATTGGCCTAACTTATCTAGATTTATCTCTAGATTACAACTTCGTAACCTAATATCTTTTCTGTAATAACTTTCGTATGTATATAGGGAAATTGCTTTTCCCTCCTTTTTGTTTTACTTTAATAAAATCGTATTCTTTGATGTTCTCTCCATCTGTTAATGGGCAATAAATAGTCTTAACCCACTTTGATAATAAAGGAGTGTGGATTTAATTCTCATACTTAGATTTTTACAGAATTGCGGGCAACGGAGCGGAGCCTTTTTGGCTCACGAAACCACAAATAATGTATTACTTATGATTTTTTACTGTTGTTTCAAATGCTATTATTGCTGTGTAGGTGTTTAAAAAGTTCTCTCTTTCTTATTTCCAATCTTATCATTGGATGCTGACACGATTTATACATAACCGTTATATTCATAGCATCAGTATTAAATAATAAACTTGTATTGTAAAGAATCAAAATACAAATTGTAGAACTCTACCATTCCTTACCTCTTAAAGCGGGCCCTACAAATGTTAACAGACTTTAGTGATCACTTACCATCAGGCCAACCACCAGCTCAGTCGTCCTCTATGACGGAAAAAGAACAAAAGATAAACAAACACAGTACGACATAAACTGTTCCAAATAACAAGCCGTCCGTTATAACCTGGATTATTTCATATCCCTTTCAAGTTGAAGCCAGAAGATTCTAGAACTAAATAATTCTCACCACAACCTCAGTAAAGGGCAATAAAAACCACGTTTAAAACCAGATTTATTCATATGAAGCGCAGTGTTGAGCAATCACAAAAAGTCTCATTTATTATGTGCCGAGATTTTCCTTATTTCCCTTTATAATTCATGACTTTGCCCCGATTTACAGATGAAATTCGCCTTTGATTTCGTGACAAAAAATAAAATATTACATTACCCTCTCATAAATTAGAAGAAGGGTAATATTAATTCGATTTTGTGTATCAACAGGATACATAACTTGACGATTATTATTTACTATCGAAACGCTCTGGCTTCGCACGTACATATATAGGTTACGTAATTTGGTACTCAGTAAAGATGCAGTTTTATAATGTACATAATTTTTGGAATAGAGTCAGTAATTCCTGAGATTAACGCGTTCAAACAAACTCTTCAGCTTTATGTTATTAGTATAGAGATATTGCTGACTCTTGCCTTATCGAGGAGCTAGTATAAAACCCCTTGATGATCTCTGTCTTCTTATCTTTTCTCTTAATTCATATTATTGCAGCATTTTTTTTAAAGAATTATTGTATGAAAGAAAAGAACTATCCTCCTAATATTATAAACGCGTATGTTCTTAAGTATGGCTGAATGGATGGACGTATGGATGTTTTTTTTTTTATCTTTAATGAATACTCTGGGTAAACACATAAGCTACTTTTTACTGGGATACCAGGCGAGTGACGCCGCGGATTCCCAGTAATCAATGAATGTAAATGATTTCTCAACGGCATCAATCCAACCATTACTCCAATACTTATACACATAACATACATAAAATAAAACTATACCGATTAAAAGAAACAAATACAACAATCCATTATCATTCTATGAATAATTTAATGCCATCACCCTTTACACACGTTACACTGAAAATTTATTACAAACAACGGTAAAAAAGCGTTTTGTTTAAACACCAATCAGATATACAAACAAATAATGAGATCTCGCCTTTATAATCAAGATTTATCCTCTACTTAGGAACATCTCTTGAACACAAGAAAATGCTTTCCAGCAAAACAAAAAGTTATGCAGATTCAGAGAGAGCATTTTCTCCAACTTTGAATGTAAATAAGGCAGAAGTAGTAATAAATCCATTTCCACACTTCCTTCTAAACTGATTGATTTTTTTCCTTCTCTCGGGAATTGAAACGTTTGTGAAATATTTGTTTCAGTGTAACATATCATTGATGGAGTCGAAAACCCTTCGGCAGTTCTTCAGTTGGTATCAGGGAAGATATTTCATCCCCAACGAAGATGCCTTAAATAGTAGCATGTAGGTGCTATTGTGTTTCGTGCGATGAGTGAGGAGCCCTGTGTTCTTTACCTCTCCTTTTCCCATCTCTTTCCTTCACTTCCGCCGTTCATGCTTTTCTTATCCTTTAACTCTATAAAACTCTACAAGAATAATTAGGGAAAAGGTTGAATCATATTTGATAAGGTTACCGTTAAATAAAGTAGACTACAAAACTTTATAAAAATATTTCCCATTATTTCATTACAAGCAATAAATACAACGGGTATTTATTTTTATTATAGATAAGGATAATATTAGTTTCAAACAGACATATTAATATTTTAATATTGCAATATCAATCAAAACGCATGTGCTAAGTTGAAAACAAACAGTCATTAGCATATTATATTGGAAATATGTATGATATGTCGTGATAATAACTAATAAAAATAAAACTCCAGTTCTTAAAATTATGTTAGAATGTATGATTCCATCACCAGCGCTATTTGAAAGTTGTAAAGCAATGTATGGGATAAAAATCGTCTTTACAGCTGAGTGATGGACACAAAATTTAACATTTTTTAAAACTATCTTACTGACTACAGTACTGATGAAATCTAATTCAAATTCAATAATTTAATTCAATCCAACACAAGCATCGGATCTAAAGTTGGTCCACCCAGACGCATTATAAGTTACAAAATTTATTTTTATAAGTCATTTAGAATTTGTTTACTCCTACCATTCCTACTCTAATCAGAACGGAAACATACACCAAGGACCAAATATAACTCACTTTGACGTCGTAATCAGAAACTTGTAAAAAAACTTTCAAGAGCAGAAAATCGGAGCCCCTCATTGAGGCTTAACCTTGAAGTCGCCAAAACGCCAAGGAATTCAGTTAAAATATTTTAGTTTTTGTAATTTGGGAAGATCGCGGTCCCCTTCTGTTGTTTTTGTTGCTTAATTAGAAGAGATCACTTGATACATTGATAAAGGTAATTTTATTTTCAATGTTTTACGTTTTATACTTGAATCAATTTTTAGAACACTATGATTAGTTCGTTGTATTTAGATTAACTAATATAAGAGGATCCTGTATCCTATAAAAAGTTATCAGATAACTTTTAGAAATAATGTAACAAGAAAAGCGATATAGAGAACCACAAGAATGATGTAATAAGAGATTATAAAAACACTTCAATGACAAATACAACGCCTATTTAGAAATGGCATTAATGTCACAGCAGTTAGGCATATTAAAAGTTTGTTATATAACGACACATAAGATTAGTGTTATAAGAAAATCTAAAAAAAAGCATGCAAGCACCGTTTGGGGCATCGGCATAAATTTTTAAAATGAATTCTCTAAAACGTTTTTCCATAAAATACCAACAGCGCCCTAGTTTTCTGCCAGCGAAAATTTAATATAAACTGCATTATCCAGTATGGATATCAGAGCTAATTCAAAGCAGATATTGTTATCACACTGCACGATCTCTTTAAAAGCTTTCATACAGCTATCGCTTAAAACCTCTAAATCGCAGCCCTGTATAATGCTGAAGACAAGATGTGGTTTAGGAAACCATTTTACATTGCCATGTATGAGTGATCTTATATACTAAAGCGAAATCTCTTGAATCTAGAGTATATAAATTTTAAAAGCCTACCTCTCAGCAAACTACTGCATACATGTATCAAGAACTCGGAGATTAAGTTATGTCTCAAGTTTGAGCGTGCGCTGTCTATAATGGGAGATCAGTTAAGTTTGTAACTTCGTAGGGAACGGACGTGCGCGCCGCGTAAAGGAGAACTGATTTACGAAAAATAGTGTGGTGGGTGTTGCAAATTTAGTGATACGTGTGTGTTCCATGTTCTCAGTTCGCTGAAAGGAAGAACAATGACCGTGGCCTTTATCAGGTAGTTGTGTATTTTTAATTTAGGCGCCATGTTACGCCTGTTATTATTTTATACCCTCAGTTGATTATTTATTACGGAATACCTAAATAAAGCCTTAATTATAGTTTAGGCCGGTCGGGGGTTTATTTAAAATTAACGTTTGTTTTAGTATTGTATATTTTGCGTCGGTTTTCGTGTTTAAGTTTAGGTTAAATTTATTTTTTAAGGAGCGAAACGTTGGATGTTTAACGTTGATCGTAATTGGATCGTGTTACTGAATATATCTTGAAGCACTTCGGTGTGGATGATGTAAGAAGATAAGAAGATTTAACTGTAATTATTGCTCTTAAAATTCGAACATTTTCCTCTTTTCAGGATTATCTGGGGAGGATATTTTAATTTAATATTGAAATGTATGTAGGAATGAAAAGCATAATCCTTGCTAATGTATTTCTAATTCTTTATACATATTTTATTTATCTCAATACATTTGACTTTTGATGATATTATAGTACGACTTACGTTTCGTTTTTTTTTTCTTAAAGTAACTGGGTTTTAGGTCACTTGCATAGTGATATTTATTTTATTTATATAAAAACAAAACACAGGGGATGTGCTTGACTGACTTTTATTTAAAATACCACAGACAACTTAATACATTGCAAATAAAATAACGTTCAATTGACGCGAGTATTCATTATAGAAATTTTAAAGTACATTTTTATAACAATCATCATCATCATCATCAGCCCACATATGTTCCCACTGCTGGAACACAGGCCTCCTATGAGGGTTCAGGCCATAATCAACCACGCTGGCCAAGTGCGGGTTGGCAGATGTCACATGTCGTCGAATTTTTGATTCTCGGACATGCCGGTTTCCTCACGATGTTTTCCTTCACCGTTTTAAGCAGTGGTGATGTTGCTTACATGCGCAGATAAATTGAAAAATCAATTTATGTCCTGCACGCTCGCCCGGTCTCGAACCCAGACTATTTATAACAATGTATAACAAATATTTTATAACAATGAATTTATTAAATATAATCTATACTTTATTTATTACACAAAAAATTTAATCTTTTGAGATAATTATTTCACTCAATTCAAACTATAATATTAGGTTTTTTGAATATAATAAAATGTGACATGTTACGTATTTCTAATACACCATTAGCCTTTATGCTAGAACGAGTAACCGAGCTGGTGCTTCGCCTGATGGTAAGCGATCACCACCGACCATGAACATATACAGAGGTAGTGCATCTGTTATAATGCATTTCCCGCTTATAAGAGAATAAGGCAAGGCTTGACGAAGGGAATTAAAAATAAAGCCTGTATATTTAATTTCAGATATCTTTTGTGAATATTGTTGGCCCAAATTATTTGGGTTTAAAACTTCCCAATTTTGTTGTAGTATTTTTATCCACGTAATTCGTAGGTAATATATTATTAATCTTTCTTAAATGAGCGACATACTTACTGAAATAAATTGCTTCAATCGTCAGTATGAAAATTATGATAAAAAGGATATTTAAACGGTTCATCAGTACGAAGACAATTTGTATAATAAAAAATCTAAGGAAGTTGTAATGTGAAAAAAAAATGCATGAATAATAAATCCAAATAAAGCTTCGACAAAGAAACTTGTTTGCGCATTTCACTTGAAATAAGTGAATGAATATTTGAAAAGAAATACCTCCAAGAATAGCTCTCGTCTCTCGTTGTCTTATCAGGGCCAAATGACTATAGACTTTCGTAGAAGCATTTAAGCAGGTTATATTAATCTTATCAAAATAGGTTTGAAATGTTATTAATATAAAATATCTGCATTATTATATGAAAATATGCGACAGCTGTTTTATGTTAGATATTACGAGAGTTTTTGAAATATACAAAAAGTTATTTAGGAGCGCCCTGACTTCGCCCTTGCTACTGCCGGAGGCCCATGTCCTTTTCCTTCCCCTTCCCAGTCCTTTCCTTTATTCCTCTCGCCAATCCTTTCTTAATCCCTTCCCAATTTAAAGTCGGCAATCCATTTGTAGAGGCGTAGGGTCTGTAATCGACTTTACGCCTCTACAAATGTTCATGGGCGGTGGTAGCGCTTACCATCAGGCGTCCCATTTGACTCCTGCCGACTGTAACATAAAAAAAACTCTTTAAAATTTTTGTCTAATGCTGACAATTAGTAGAATGTTTAGTTTTTATTTTAATATTTCTTGAATTTTGTGCTGATATCAATACAAAACACTTTTCATTACTAATTAATATATTAAAGGAGAGTAGAACATTTTAATGTGGTAACACACGAAATACCGTAGTATTTCGTTATTTAGTCAACTAATTCTACTAAAAGTAGTAGAATTATTCAACTATTACTCAACGTTTTGAACTTTGTAACTTGCCATTACGTTCCATTTTAGCATTCGAACGTATTCCAAACTTCCCATGAATATATCTTATGAAATCGCCTCAAATAAAGTCGCCAACTTCATCGTGATTCACTTAATGATAACAAACAACTAAGTAACTAGATTCCGAAGGAACGGGTATAGATAGGACTTTAGAACTATCATAGCTAGCGGCATCACCCGAAGCTTTATAAAGGATTGCTCAATTCGCTTTACTTGTCAGACATTCTACAGAAGAAATTCCACATCGAATGGGCAAGATAAAAGTGCTGAGGTTCCAGGGCTGGGTACGAATTAAATTTATTTACAGTGTTTTTGGAAACTGATTAATTTAAATCTGTGGAAATGATACAGAGTTTTATTGAAGTTCAAATATTTATAGGCTAATGTATGATATCATTGAATGAAGGTTATGTTGAGAAACTATTTTTCATTTCATTAATTTATGGGTGTACTAGATATTAAAATTCCTGTTTTATCCCAAGGGAGATTTTAATCGGTATAAAAAGTATCTTATCACCCAAGTCAGCTCATACCCTGTCTCTATACCAAATTTCTTTAAAATGTCTATAGTTTCAGCGTAATTGACGGACTAACATCCAAATAAACAAATTTTCACATTTATTGCGTTAGTGTAAGACTTTGGATGATATCCTACTTCCTACTTATATTATAAATGCGAAAGTTTGTAAGGATGTGTGTGTTTATTGCTCTTTCACGCAAAAGCTACTGAACCGATTGCCATGAAATTAGGTACATAGATAAATGAACAACCGAAATAACATAAAGGCTACTTTTTATCCCGATATTCCTACGGAATACGGACTTACGCGGGTGAACCCGCGGGGCGCAGCTAGTATGTCATAAAGTAGGTAACTTATACAGATGTATAGAATTAAAACCTTCCCATTTTTACATGCGAAATAAAGTAAAACACAATAAAAGATTCCTGTTACTTCAGCACTTCATAAAACCATTTATATTTTATATTACACAATAATTTCCTACAAGTAGACATTTTTACAATATCATAGGTCTTAATGATATAGTTAAGGTATCCTTAACAAGACATTTAAGGGACAGACTAGTGTCATTAGATGTGTCTGAGCTGGTTCTATTAATTTAACTTATAATGAGGGTATTTTTAGTTTTAATTAACGACGTTCCTACGTCTTACTTCTGTTTTCTTGTTTCGCTAATGAAAACTTACTACTCATGCTTTGTGCATGGAAAGTTCTAGAAATTTTGCGTTATTATATGTGCTACTAGACGCTCAAGATTTCTGTTATATCCCAAGGGAGCATTTAATTGGGATAAACAGTATTCTATCCCCCAAGTCATACCCCGTCTGTATGACACTTGTATGTGGTAGTCGAGCACGCTTCGGCACGAATTGGGCCAGCTCGCACCGGGGAAGTACCACACCCCCACAGAAGACCGGCGTGAAATAGCATTCTGCTGTGTTTCGTTCGGTGAGTGGGGGAGCCGGAGCCCCATATCCTTTTCCTTACCCTTCCCAGTCCTTTCCTTTATTCCTATCGCCAATCCTTTCTTAATCCCTTCCCAAAAAATCGGCAATCCATTTGTAGAGGCGTAAGGTCTGCAAAGGACCTTATGCCTCTACAAATGTTCATGGGCGGTAGTAGCGCTTACCATCAGGCGTCCCACCAGCTCCATTGCCGACTGTAACATAAAAAAAAGTACCAAATTTCAACGAAACCCGTCCAGAAGCTTCAGATCGACGGACTAAACATCCAAACAAACAAACTTTCACATTTATAATATGAGTGTGAAAATGTGAATAGTGTGATGTAATGTATGACTAGCTGGGCCCCGCAGTTTTACCCATGGATAGGTTCACGGGGAAGTTCTTATTTATAAAGCGTATGTGTTATCTTAGTATATAAGATGCAGCACTGCACTATACATAAAGAAGCCAACCAGTATGAACCAATCTTTCTATGTATTTTACGGATGTATGGATGCTCGTTACGATGTATGGATGTTTCACGTGAAAACAGCTTATCTGTACGGCTTATGTGTATCTGAAATTTGGTACTAAGATATATTATAGTCTGGATTAGTACATTTTTTACCCGGGTACCACGCGCCTGCCTCGCCCACAAGGTCTTTCTTATCTCTTTATCTTTTCTTTCAACGAATCATGATATAATGTATACATTGTTTGTTGAATGTGCGCTGTAATATAAATAATATTATGTGTATCGCAACACGTACGAGAATCCAATGCAAATGTTAATCTGTACTCGTATTATAAAGTGTTGTTTGTTTGATTGTATGTGCTAATCACAGAAACTACTGGTTGCATGGGTAAAAAATCGCATCGCTTGGAATTGAGCTCCATGAAGAATGTTGTGAAATCTTGCGAAATCCGAAATAAGATTCAACTTGTTTATGGAAGGACGTATTTATACACTAAATTCATTTATAACTCTGTCAACAGAAATAAAAATTCGTCATTTTATCCGACGGTCCTGCTACACAAAATGGTCAACAAAAGGCTTTCCTGACCGGAAATAACTAGTTTTTTATACAATCGTACAATAAATACTGCCTTATTTTTGTTGCGTAAATGTTACTATATTATTCTAGAAATAGAATTATGTTACTCATTGAGGCATTGCTTTAATCATGTATTTTTATCCGTCAACCCGGAAAGGCTATATAAAATTTATTCTTGGTGGAAGTTTTGATTAGACTATACCACAGTATAAAGACAAGCATGCAGTATTACAACGCCGGAGTAAAAGCCAAGGTTATACCACAGTATAAAGACAAGCATGCAGTAGTACAACGCGGGAAACGTCTAGACAATGTCGTGACTGTGACAAGTCAATAATAGTCCATGATATAGTTGCACACAAAACTAGATAGTTGCGATGAAAACGAGATTAAAAACGCGCGGCAGCCCCTTAATGGTGTCCTGTGAGTAAAAACTAAATGTTTTTGACTTTTTCTATGGGTTTAAAACGTGTGTTTGTGTGTGTGTGTGTGTTGTGTGCGTGTGTGTGTTTTGTGCTGTGAAACGGTCGTACTAGTATGATGTTATAATAATAATATGGATTCTGTATGATATTTCTATTGCTCGTTTCTATAAAAGCGAATTGTTCCAGCTTCTGAGAGGGGCGATATATTTTTTAGAGGATTATTAAAATTAAATAAAAAAAATTCCCCAGTATGCTGGCTGAAAGGATATTATAACAAAAAAACTTTATTTCATATAACATATGGTAATAATTCAAATCAGTTCATAAATAACGCAGTTTAATACCTGGATGCACCACAAAATAACCGTTTTTGAATTAGTTTGATGTTCATATAATTAAAATTCTCCCCAATAATAACAAATTGTAGATTAATTTATCACAATTTGCGGTGGCTATATCGATATAAGGATCGCAAACCGCGTATTAAAATTACAATATAGGTAGCAATTAATTTCGCGCTATAAACAAACCAATTCCCTCATCCAAACATCAATTTTATACGCAAATAAAATTAAGGGAAAGCTCATGTTTTTCGCCTCATTTTCCCATTCTCTTCCGTCAGTCAATAGAGGAAGTCGGGGAGCTAAAGTGCGATTGAAGTTTGCGATTCGATTGAAGAATTTAATGTGTTCCTGTGACATCCTACCTGACTGTGTTTGATCAGGGGGATGACATGGAATCGTGTTTTTGAATTTACTGTAAGGTCCTACTATCCTATCCTACTAATATCCTGCTAATATAAATGCGAAAGCTTGTAAGGATGTGAGTGTTTTTGTTGCTCTTTCACGCAAATACTGCTGCACCGATTGCAATAAAATTTGATACGTAGATAGCTGGACAACTGGAGTAACATATTGGCAACGTTTTATCCCGATATTCCTACGGGATACGGACTTACGCGGGTGAAACCGCGAGACGCAGCTAGTTATTCAATAAAACTTTTATTTGTATAACATTTTAATTATGTTCATGGTTAAACCGAATTACTTGTGTAGTTGTGTGTCGCCAGTATCACTAGCTAGTTATTTTTTTTCAGCGGGTTTTAAAGAAGAAAATATATAAATATATATTTTTAATAAAGATTATATCAAATGTCACCTTCCCATTATAATAATACTAACGAGGTGAAGGCGAAAAAATCATAACTGTGATGTCAGTAATTGGTAGCTACGTAATTCCTTTTTTCTTTCATCATCAAATAAGAGACCATTCCGTTCAAAGAGCCTTTCATAAAAAATCACACAGCCTCTCGGTCTAAGTTCTTACACAAACACGATTGATGTGCAGGGTACTTAACATTTATTTCATGAGCAAACCGTTTGATTTGATTTCAAATTAATTCAATTTATGCTAAGCGCTTTTTTCTCCGTGTTCAAACAACCATGTACCTTCTTTACAAGATGGCTAAATGTGTTTTCGGTTTTTAAAATGAACGACGGTAATGAGATTTTCGTAAGTGGAATTCTAGAATGTTCTTTTCTTTCGAGAACAATTTGAATATTTGTGAATCGTTGTAACGTTTTTTATAATAATGCTATTAGTTTGAAGCATGAATTATTACATCGTACAATATAATGTCGCTTTCCCTGTCTGTCCCTATGTTCCTATGTATGCTTAAGTCTTTAAAACTACGCAACGGATTTGATGGTTTTTTTTATAGTTATAGTTATACAAGTGGAATATCAATAAATAAATATATTTCAAAACTTCGAATTAAATGCGTGCGAAGCCCTGAGCAAGAGCTGAAATATGAATAAAAAAATAATACCAAAAATAAGCGAAGCGAATCTTTTAACTGAGTTTCTCAAACCTTGTGTCGTTAAATTTTAATATAAAACATTACACGACTTAACAGTGTTCAAATTGGGGTCAAAATTTGTATTAAACTCAGCAGACCCCGAATAAAGCTATGAAACTAGTAATTTTCGGCGACGTATGACGCTCATCAGAAAAACATTACGCTTAGGGCGTGCTCACATTTCGCTTTTGCATCCCTAATATCGGGGCAATGTGCCAATTTCCATTACGAAGTGGAAATAGTGTTTTCCGTTTAATGTTTCTGTACTATTGTAAAGTTTAGCCCATGTAATATATTTTTGAAATCTTTGATCTGTAATCTGCCTCGTTAAAGCATTAAGCTAGTGAGTACGAATTAAATTATTGGGATGCATGGTATATGCCCAGTAACTTAACCATATAAATTTTCAGGGTAGACGAAGGTAGTAGATCTACTGTTAAATGAGGTCTAAGGAGCTTTTCTTTTTATGCGCTCAAAAGTGCGAGTGGGATCATGTTATATTGAAGTAATCGGTCACTAAGCGACACTAAGGGTTATCAAAATTGGTCACCCATCCAATTTGTAACCATGTAAATTTTTTATAAAGATGATGATGAATTATTATTACATGATATGAACTTTAATAAATTGCTCTGTTTCGAAATTGTAAGTATATCATGCATAGAGATTTCGGAATTATACTTACTGAAGCCTTATCCATTTGGAGTCAGTGAATCTCCATGCCTTAATGAAACAGTACAACTATTTCAAACACATTTAACACTAGGCACGAAATCATAGCATTACGCAGCGGTTATCTACAAATCACATGAACAGTAATAGCTATTACGCCCGATTACGTGTCATTAAGTACGCGTAATACACAGTAATGGTAATATCTAATGGTACCATGTGCTAGCGCTGTTGCCAGTTTGAATGGCGATGACCATGTTTATGTTAAAATTTGGTTGTTCTATGAAAGGACGGGTATTTGGTGGATCAGCGACAAGGGATGATGTAATGTTTGGGATAATATCCGCGACACTCGGGACCTCTAGGGACAGAAAAGAGAGTAGCACGTGTTGATCAGTTATAAGGTTAACAGGTGAAAGTCTTTAGTTATTTTTATGTCATAGTGCAACTGATGGTTCGCCCACCATTTTTGCAGCCAGATGAAAACGAACAAAAATTAAAACTACCCTGATAGTTGAACTTCCCCGATCGCTAGGCGCGAAAAAAGTCTTTAAATTATGCCTAGCGTGAATTAAACTGAAAGAAAGCAAATTGTTACTAAGTTTATTTTTGTTTTTACGGAATCTAAACTTACTTGATCTTATCTTGTTTCTTCTACTCACAAGTTTAAACGATGGTAGATATATTGAAGCAGATGTATCAAAACATACGTTTAAATTACACGTACAGACTTTCTTCACTAAATAACAATACCATTTATTTATTTTATTTATACATAAAAGCATTACAAAAAGTCATTACATATATTACATACATGTGTACTTTATGTTTGCACAACCAGTTATATGTGATCACAAGTTACACAAAATGAACAACAATATAACACAAAAAATATGAAATTATATCAAAATGGTTCCATTATTCGTGTGTGGTGGAATAAGTTAAAAAAGCATTCCTTTGGTTTTATAAGGAATTAAAATTTAATATTGAATATTGGCTTACAAAACTAATTGTTATGTTTTAATCAGTATATGTATTGTGTATTTGCATATGTGTGTTTTTGAATTGTAATTGGTACTTAGGGGACAACGTCGTTGCTAAGTGACAAAGTCCCTTTAACAATAAAGAGAGAAAAAAAATAAGGAATTATATAATTCATGTCTTTACATTATTTTTCAGTCAAATGTAGCAATTAATGCCTGACATAATTAATTCAACTTTTATGTGCTTCATCTATAACCAAGCTTTCGTTTTTATAATATCAAAATAAAAATATCACATATCATACTTAATTAAAATGTCTTTAGGCTGAATTTCATACGCAGTGCATTTATTCAAACATCATAAAGTAAAGAAATTAGATGTTTCATAAAAAAGTAGCTAACCACAGCTTTAGGTAAACTAAAGCAGGTTTTATATTAAAAAAGGCAACGTCCTGTCATTCAATATTTTTTCCTCATATCGTTTGACCTGTGACTCGCATGCTCTGGCAGGATGCTATCTGCCATAAAATATCTAGAAAAAAGTACGTTGTTTGATTTGAAAATAAATTCGATTTTTAAATTTTTAGAACGATGAATAAAATATTCATAAAAATATAAACTGTAATGAAATGTTTGCTGAAATGGGATACCGTTTTATCAATATTTACGCTTACGAACTTGCTTGCTTGAATTAGTAAAATAAACACAAATTGTGGTATAAATCAAAATCTCAAAAGGCAATTAAAGTCCTATTCTGTTTAATATGATTATTTGTGTTTACTTTTTATTACTTATAAATGTTCTGTTAATCCATGCTATAGATTTTAAATTGAACTAAGTTTAACATACCTGTGTGTTAACTGTGTCGGTATTTTTATCTTTCTGTGATGCTTTTGCAATAATTCTATTTATTTTTCTTTAAAGAATATTATTTATAATGATCGCACTTATACCCCTTACCGTTACTAACGATAACAATAATAACCATCACTGGGCACAAGAATTACCATTCTAAAGCCTCAGTCGCAGAGTTGTTACGTCTCTAACTGTAAGCGCTACCATCGCCCATGAACATTTGGAGAGGCGTAAGGTCGGTTGAAGACCTTACGCCTCTACAAATGGATTATCGACTTCAAATGGGAGATCGATGAAGAAGAGGAATAAAGGAAAGGACTGGTAAGGGTAAGGAAAAGGATATTTGCCTCCGGCTCTCCCACTTACCGAACGAAACACAACAGTATGCTATTTGACGCCGGTTTTCTGTGGCGGTGTGGTACTAACCGGTGCAAGCTGGTCCAATTCGTGCCGAAGCGTGCTCGACTACCACATCAGCCTTACGTAGGTATACTCTGTATAAGAGACAAATTAGTTGAGTCTATGATGAAAACGTGTTATTTCGTTTTTTCAAAAGAATATTTATAATAATATAGTTACGGTCGAATTTCGACCGTGAGAGATTATTAGTTTGATCCATAAAGATCATAGGTAGTTGTTATATCATAAAGCCGTTGACACATGGCGCAGACATCAAAGTCGCCCGTGTAAACTCGACCTGAAAGTTTTATTCCGAAACTTTAACCCTTCGAGATTGTTCTATAGCTTAAGTTTGTTTAGAGTTAGGAATCGTATTTGTTAGCTGGAATACGTTGGCTGTCGTTTTTGGTTTATTTTAAATTTTGACATTTGAATATTTCATATTATACAAACATTTTTTTGTTTACTAATATTCAAGTTACAATACAATTCATTTTGACTTCAGGCTTAATTCTAGTTTTTTTTTAAATACATATTTGTGTTTTCTACAGCGGGATCTTTTTCATTGAATCATCCTTTTTTAGCTAATAAATAAATAACAATAAGCTCTAGTCTACAAATGTAAATTTTTAATATTTTTGATTACATCTTAAACTAACTATCTATACCTAATTAGGTATACATTGTGGACACACACACACCAACACACACACACATCTCATTCTGTTCCATGCTACACGAAACACGTGGAAAAGTGACCCGATTAATTTCGCTCGCTGGTATCCCGTTTCGCGCTTCAAAGTCAAATAAGAGTTCAAATTCCAATTTGAACCACGTGTATCGCTTAATATAAATGTACACTATGGGTTTCACAATGGCTTCCAAACTATGCGACATTCTGTGCTCTTACTTGGAAGTCACAACACCGAGTCTATATATCCTACTAATATTATAGATGCGAAAGTTTGTAAGATGTGTGTGTGTTTGTTGCTCTTTCACGCAAAAACTACTGAGCCGATTACAATGAAATTGGTACGTAGACAGCTGGACAACTGTAATAATATATAGGCAACTTTTCATCCCGATATTCCTACGGGATACGGACTTACGCGGGTGAAACCGCGGGGCGCAGCTAGTTATTTTGTATTAACACAGTTTAAAAGTACTTAGGAAAACGCTTTTATAATATAATCAAATTATCTTGCTTGGTGGTATACAGAGTATGCGTAAGAAAATGATTAAATCTTGGCGATCCTTATCAGGATAAAGTTGAAATCATGAAATTATTGCATTGTCACCGATCCTTGATAAGTGTACACATTTGAAATGAAATCTGTCCGTTTTTAGCGGAACAAAAACATGTCTAAAAGATCCGTAATGGGAGTGTAAGGGTTACATATCTACCTACGTGAAGCTAATAAAAGCGTGTTATTAATGGAACAAAGTTTAGATTTTTGACAGTGAATAGTGAATAGTCATAATAGTGCGCTCGACTTGACTCCGCCCGGGATTACCAGAGATAGAAATATACCAGGATAACTTTACGTATCTACATAAGTAGCTCAGAAATAATATAGCTTTATTCTGGTGAAATAAAGTACAAAATCTGGTTTGTAGTTTAGGAACTAGGACAAGGAAAATGCTATCCTCTTTAATTTAGTTTTTAATATATATAGATAAGTAACAGTGATGTTTTATTTAGTAAATTTTGTATTATACCGAATACATGCGTTTTATATTTATGCATTTTTTTCCTTCTCTTCTTCACTGACAACCATCACATCTTTACTGAGAAACTATAAAGAGATATTTAGGTTCTGACATAGTATTTAATATTCATATCTAGATGATTTATCAATCATATAATTATTATTAACACGACACAGGGAATCCTAGTGTGGGAGCAAGGGTTCTTAATCTACATATATGTAACAAAATGTTTTGATAAATAAATTATTGTTTGTTTATTAACGCTAAACCTCAACTAAATTGTAAAATCTAAACCAAATAGGAATATAACATGCGAGGCACTAGCTGATAATTAAAAATTATAATTATCAAAATCGGTTCACGCTGTAAAATGTTATGAAGTAATAAACACAAAAATACTGTGGAATTGATAATCCTTTTTTAAATCTGTTAAAAACCTAATTTTATACACTTTAGATAAAGAAAGTTGGACAATTTAGATAGCAAAGTTCTTACTCGTAAAGCACCACTTTTTGCTATTAGCAATATATATAATGAATGATGGACGGTAATGTCAGGCTTACGATTAATCTTATAATACTTCAGCATTTTTATCAATAGAATGGAAGTGCTAGAAAATTCTCTAATCCTTTCCCCTATTATACTGACTTCCTAATAATCCCAGTTATACTGACATTTCAATCAATTTCTTCGTTCTTTATTACTAGATATCAAAAAGAGTTTCAAACAAAGCAGATCTTTATTTCATTATTAGCTTTTGTAAACCAGTTAAATAAAATGAAAATAAAAAAGGGCAAAAAACTATTTCTGCTTGAGAGCTGCATATTTATTGTATTATGATTATTATTTAATAGATTTTACACCCGTCTTAATACGAGATAAATTCGGAGTAATAAGAACATATTATAGACCTTCCTCTTGAATGACTGGTAGGTACTTTTAAAGATCTAAGCATAAATACATACATGGGGATAGACGCGGGAAGGGACTTTGCAATATACTATGTATCACTACATAGTATGTATGTAGTCTTATCGATTTTATGATATTAGAGCTCACATTAATTACAGATTTAGCAGAATTCTAACTACAGGGCGACAGATTAAGTAAGAATAAAGTAATTTTTGTAAAATTACCGGTCTCACAACTTCCGGATATCTATTGTTTATCTTTCAATAAAATAATAAACAATGTATGAAAGTGTATAAGTGTATCAAAGTAATTATCAGCTCATCAGCAAGTGATTAAACCTTAATGGCTGGCTATCAGCATCACGATCTCATTCAGCCATCTTTTGTTCACACTAGCTGTAACGTGGCCTATCAGTGTTCGTGGTGTTAGGTGTGCCTAAATGTCATTTCGCTTTATGTATATTTATAAGCTGTTGCTAAATCTTAGAGTTTCCTCCTTTTTATTTCTTCTATATTATAACACATACATTTTATTGTGGTGATGAGGTTAGAAATTGGCCCAACTTTGAAATATCAAGACGTGCTAAAGCTCGAGTCTGGCTACAACGATAACACTTTTCAATTCTTCAGTTTAAATAATATATTATAATAGTTTAAAAAAAACTAAAAAACACGCTTTCATCATATTTTGCAAATTGAAAAATGGAATAATTTTATCAAATTAGTGTATTGTCATCGGTCCTCAATAAATCTACAAAGTTTGAACGAAATCTGGCCGTTTAAAGTGGGTCAAAATCGCGCCCAAAGAAGTCGGTTACAAACAAACATACAGGTGAAGCTAATAAAAAGCGTGTAAAAACGTTCATATCCACACTCGTACAATTTATTTCAAAATAATACGGACAAAACTGTAACACAAGGAAATAAAAGCGAGCACAACGTATCTCAGTAAATATAAATAGAACTAGCTGCGCCCCGCAGTTTCAGCCACGTATACTTGTATCCCGTAGAAATATCGGGATAAAAGTTGCCTATGTGTTATTCCAGTTGTCCAGCTATCTACGTACTAAAATTCATTGCAATCGGTTCAGTAGCTTTTGCGTGAAAGAGCAACAACCATACACACATCCTCACAAACTGTCGCATTTATAATATTAGCAGGATTCACAAACGATGCCCCATGGAATAACCTCGTATTAAGTTCTTACCAAAGATTCACATAATTCATTTAACCATAGCTAACTTTGACACTACAAAATTTGTCGAGCACACAAGATTGTCTGCGGTAGTTAGCGTGTTTGTGATTCACTTAAGCTGTATATATATTTTGCTATCAAGTTTGGGGATAATTTATAGTTAGACGTCATATTATCGAACTAGAATTTAGAGATCAAGAGGAGCCATTTAATTTTGGTTAAATTATGTCAATATCATATCAATAGTCAAGATTGTATATGAGAAATATCAAATTATAATATAATATACTACTAAATTGATTAGTAATGAGACAAAAGAATCCTACTATAATATCAATGCGAAAGTATGAAACGATGTGTGTGCTTGTTGCTCTTTCACACAAAAACTACTGTACCGATTGCAATGAAATTTGGTACGTAGACAGCTGGACAACTGGAACAACATATAGGTAACTTTTTATCCCGTTATTCCTACGGGATACGGACTTACGCGGGTGAAACCGCGGGGCGCAGCTAATATCTTGATAAATTGACAAGCAATGACACGATTCGGTAAAAATAAGAGCCATTTCATACATCGCTGTACTATTTTTAAAAGATTCTGTGTTTTACAAATTAACAAATAAAACTCCCATCTGCAGTGGCTCTCAAAAAAGGAGGAGCATGGAGGAGCAATTGAGAAATTCGACTGTATTTTTTTGTGTTGGTAACCTCAGAAGTTACGATTTAGTGAACCGATTTTGATTTTTTATTTTTATTATTATTTTTTTTTTATTTATAAAAGGTACCTTACAGCTAATTTTACATTATCTGATTAATTATCACAATAAATACGCCAATAACAAGGTACACCAATGGCTGGTTAAATATAAGTGACATACAATTTCTAAAAACGTTATTTTAAGAACTGACAAATGATGATACTTTTTTTTATTTGAAATCTGAGGCAGCCCTGTACAGACCAAAAGGTTCTGACAATTTGGGAGTGGTTTTTTGTTAAAAATAATTATAACACAATACGGATGAGGTCAAACAAGGAACAATATATTTTTGCGTTGAGCTCCAAATTTCGCAAAGGCTCTAGAATTAGGCTTCTCGTTATATATTTGAAGGACGACGTCGAAACTTTTTGTGATCCTACAAGAGATTATTGTGCTAATAAAATCCGGAGCACTTATATCAAGGGCGTATTATCAATGAAGAATTCGGTTCTAGGTACTTGAATTGAAAATCAGATTGTTGTATGGGTTTTGAGTGTTCTGACGATAGTTTTGTTGGCAAATTTCTCCTTTATAGCAATTACCTATCTATTTATAGTTTTAGACGGGTTTATTGGAGTGAAACGGTATTATATCGATGGCGGATATTAGTTCTCGTTTATTTCACTATTGTCTATTTATAACTGGTCTCATTGCGTCTATCCGTCTAATTTTTCCTCCGTTCTCTTGTTATAGCAGGGAATTGAGCTGGTGGTTCACCTGATGGTAAGCGATCACCTTTGCCCATGAACAATAAGAGAAGTAGTGCCTGTGGGTATGCGCTGCTGAAAGGATTGGCGATTGGATAAATGGAATGAACGGGGAAGGGTTAGAAACAAGAAACAGGCTTACTTCCTATTATCCGTTAAAAGTTTTCTATATGTCTTTTGTTATTATTACTGTTTCTCAGTATCGGTCTCTTGTTCTTCCGCATACAATTAATTCAGACAATTTATGATTCATATTTGTGATGATAATTGCTACACGTACTAAAAATTCAAAACTTATTTATGAAATAATAGTGTGCGATGAAAAAAGGGTTTTTAAAAGCATCCGGGTGTTATTAATATGTACATTATGAAATAATCTAATCGCCATGGTAACAACACAAGTTCGTATATATTGGATTTTGATATGTGTTTTAAACTCTCTTAAAATTTCATTTATGTAACAGAAACTGTCACAAAAATCTCTTAGAATTCATCGCCATAATAAAGTTATTTATAGTATTAAAACGTTAACCAACGCCTGCCCGATTGTATGTCCAGCAAACTATGCTTCAAAATTCAAAAACAATATACTGAAAAATATATTATAAATGCTGCGGTATTTTAACCCTTCGTGCTATGTGTGGAAAGTTCAAATTCCCTTATCGTTGTAACTCTCATGATCCATTTAGTGCGAACGTGTACGTGGCGTATTTATTACCAGTTGTTAGTTCCCACAAGTCAACTTGGTTATAGTTCTGTTTTTTCTCAGAGGCTGTCAACCGATGGGACTAGTTGATTATCTATATTATATATACAGCTACTTGTTCATTTCGAAATTATAATTTAGAGATCATTTAAAATAATATAATGGCATAACCGCACCAACGGGGCATAATGCCCCGTTGGTGCGGTCAGTAAAATTAGTAAACGATTTGCTCGCTTTGCTACCGGAGACAGATTTATTTAATACGTCCTTGAATACATATAAATCAAATGTTTTAAAATATTTAAGTGTTAAATGATAATTGTATACTATTTTTTATATTTTTTCATGCAAACTAAACATGTAATGCTTTGGGGTAAAACCTGTAAATTACTTGTTACTTTATTAATAAATAAATAAATAAATAAATAAAAAACAAGTACTTTTTTGGGAATTTGAGATGTTAACCAAAAAGCAACCAGGCCAACATAAGCATTGTTGGCCGTGTCCTGTACAATAGCTGATTAGAAAAGATAGTCTAACTCAAACTCATTTTTTTGTTCATGTAAACTTTTACAAGCATTTATGAACAGTCACTTTTTAAATTTACGCTACTGCTATCGCTTTAAGACTATATAAAACAAAGACTAGATGATGCAAATAACTAAGTTAGCTTTTAGAAATTAAAAAGTTTTTAATTTTTAAAATAATGTATAATACTCGCGTATAATCAAACACAAGAAAATACTCAACTAATTTAGCTGTTTGACTCTTAGTGTTTCAAGTCTTTCTATCTTAAACGAGTTTAAAAGAGAGTTAAAAAGGTTGGGAACATGTCTTGTTTTACTAAAGAATTAGCAACAAATCAAGAGAGCCTGCTGATGAGATGTGCGATCCAAATGCATTGAAGTTAGCTGCGTGACGGGCGAGGCGGTGATGAAATTCCGCCGTATGTATGAGCTCGAATAACTCCTCTGAACAATCTCCATAGTATATGCGATTGAAAGCACACAGCATATTAATTAGACCTATATTTACTAAAACATTGCAATATTAAGCGCGTGATGGAATATATATATGCATATCAATAGAAAAAGGGTGATGATATTTTTGTGCTGAAAGGTCACTAGGCCTGTTGACCAACCAATACGCTCCGTATGTTTTAATTAGAACAAAAAATGTACATTATGCATACGTTTTTATTGTACATCATGACTTAAATAAAAACATCTAGTCTTTTCATTTTACAATGAATAACTAGCTCTCCGCGTGGTTTATCCCGTGCTGTCAAAAGATATTCCCGTAGACATGTATGTAATGTTTCGACATGATAAATAGTATCCTATATGTACCCTTCTAACTATCTCCCGATACAAAAATCACATCATAAAACTGCTCCGTAAAAGAGGAACAAAATAGTATAGAATTAGTATTATTTCTAATAAATTAACTACTTTAGTATGCCAATCTTGGCCATAAGCGTCCCTGTTTCCTACTGAACGTTGCGTTATTTAATATTTATTAAGAATTCACAAAATGATAGGAAATATCATAAAAATTAAATACCAAAAAAATGTTATCCGTACTCATACAATCGGAATATTTCAGGTCAGTTAAAAAGTTCACAGCTGTTAGCGGGGATGTGAGCAAATTGTTAGCAATTCGTTGCGAATATTTTATTTGGTTTGCGAGTTTGTGAAATTCCGCTATAGGTAGGGCTCTTATACAAATTCTAACGGAAAATGAAACTCGACGTTTGTTTAAAAGTTTTATTGACAAACTCGTGTGATTAAAATAACTTGTGTTGAGAACTTGAAACGTGCGAAAGCTACAGAAATACATATTTTGTTGGAAATCTTGTGTGCCTTTTCTTTATGTTTATATCGGTATAACCTTGTGTAGAAAAGATATGAGAATTATGTGTAGCAGCAGAGAAATCTTTGTAGTATCTGTTAACGAAAACAAATACATTTTAATTAAATGTTTATGCCAGTATGTGCAAATTTCTTCCATATGTCGTAACCAAGCCGTAGTCGATCACTGAAGTGACTTTAACCAGCAGAGAACTGTGTTTATAAAGCGATAAATTTGCCTGAGTTACGCCCGTGCGGTCAAAGGAAATTCCTACGGGAAAGGCATGTTTCACCGCGGTAAAATGTAGCATATACCACTCTCTAGTCTTCCAACCGCTTCCAGACACAAAATACATGCCAAAAATCGGTCCATAGCAAAAAAAAGAAAGAAAAACAAACGAAATCGCATACATAATCGTAAGTATAAGGCCTTCCACATATTTTGCATTCAAAAGAAAATCCTTCTTCAAATACACTTCCATGTGACATTTTAACAGCGAAGCATATTACATAATGTGACACAATTGGCCATAAATCATCTCATTCAGATTCAACAGCCCCGGAGAGAATGCGGAGTAAGGAATAAATTTAATAAGAAACGAAATTCGTCAGCTTTTTGACGTATATATTGGATTAACTGAACGAATTAGGAATAACTGACGTTTTATGGAACATGGATAACACAGACAAATTGAAATTCTTAATCATTTTTAAATAATATTTAATAAAGTAACGTATCACAATACACTTCCATTATAGGTAAGACATGGATTAAATCCAACCCGCACTTGGCCAGGGTGTTGGATTATGACCTGAACCCTCATAAGAGGCCTGTGTCCCAGCAGTTGGAACATATATGGGCTGATGATAATGATAATTTAAACAGTAACGCTATCCATGCATTATATACCTTACAGTTACATTGGGCTTAGTGTATTTCATTACAAACTCAAAAATAAGTATTTCTTTTTCATTCTATTAATGTCGTTTAATTACTGTTGCACAGAATATCACAATGTTTGGTTAATTTTCAAAAAGCTGTCATAATAATTCGCTTCCAACCCGTAAATGATTATCGCGAATAATGCCTCACTACAATCACTTGTTATTTTAGTATATTCATAAATAATTTATATCAGCTTTACTCGCTTTATCGGTTTTGCGGCATTGTGGATTTAGATAAAATTAAAATTAATTGAAAATATTGGAATTGCTAAAGCATGATTGATTAATATTGGTTGAAGTATTTGGACTGAAATTCGGTGGAGAAAAAATATCTGGACTATGTCTGATTGGATCTTAATGATTTTCGTCAATTGTCACTTTTTTTTTTCATTATGAATGAATAATTTTTAATCAGCATTACCTAATTTTATTCCTATTCACAAAATTTTTATGTCATAGCGGCAACTGAGGCAGTGGTTCACCTGATGGTAAACGATCGCAGATCTTCCTTGGGGATATGGTACCTGGTGCGAGCTGACCAATATGTGCCGAAGCGTACTCGACTCCCACACTCAAATTATTTGCATATTTCTTCCGACTGCGCTACATTTAATATAGACACTAAAATAAATTAAATAATTAAACTGAATAACACCACTTAAT
Source organism: Zerene cesonia (assembly GCF_012273895.1). Taxonomy (NCBI): domain Eukaryota; kingdom Metazoa; phylum Arthropoda; class Insecta; order Lepidoptera; family Pieridae; genus Zerene; species Zerene cesonia. Next base: position 6,751,316 of record NC_052105.1, on the reverse strand, counting down.
TTACAATTGTAGATAATTTTTTATATTGTGTTTATGCATCGTACGTCCCAAAGGTTGCCATATTTTAAAAACGTTCAACGTTCATATTTACCCAAAATATTGAGCAGAAACGTTTTAGGGCACTCAGATAAATTAAAGTAAACATACGGCTGCGATTTTTATATTGAAACCTATAAACTTCGGATCGATTTGGTGTATTTCTCCATTGATGAAGTTAAGTATTTATTCTAAAAGGATTGTTCAATCTTGTATCCACTTCCACATCCTCTTTTCGTTATTGTACGTAATTGATTATAAATTTAATTATATTTTATTACGAGGCGGGATTCGAACCCGCTTCTTTTTGCCCTACTATACATGCATACCATGCATATGTAGCAAAAAGACGCGGGAAGTCCGCCTCGTGATCAATTTTTTTTCTATTCTTTCTTTCTTCTTATTTATAAAAGCATTTCAATGCTATAAAACTAAAACATAATTTATTAACTCAATATTTTTTAGGTTCCCTACTAAAACAATAAAACGGGACCCTATTACAAAGACTTCGCTGTCCGTATGTTACCAGAACAAAGAATATTTATTTCCGTTTCCGCTATAATAACAACTAATTAATTATAAGAATAAAATTACGTTAAGCAACGGTGGCACGTTCATAAATTGGATAGGTGACCAATTTTTTGCAATTCCTATTTAGTTTATTTCAACGGGACCTCTAGAGCAGCGAGATCGATCAGAATTAAGGCAGAATTAAGCATTTCTTCTAGTTGTATGAAATTAGTAGTTCCGCTACATTTTAGTACATCTATGTGTATTATTTACACAAATACTGAATAATTGTTTCCCTTAGTCACAGTATCTTTTTATCGTCAGTAGAAAGGTCTTACACAAGAATAAGAAAAGTTTTCACAAAAAAAAAAAAAAAAAAAATTGACAGCTGTTTTATTTTCACTAATTTCACCTTTATAATATTTACTTTACCACCCAAAAGACCGTTCTGCTGCTCCAAGCGTAGCAAGTCGAGGGGGCTACTGAAAACCGGCGCCTCTCCACTAATACGGAGAGGCAAATGCTGAGTAGTCCACCTTATCACTAATACTACTATACTATAATTTGACAGTTCACACGAAAACAGAACAACGTCTGTCGGGTCAGCTAGTCTTAGAATTGGAAAAACACAACGCGTTTCTGTGATCAGAAGACTTTCTAGAATTCTCTTGATAGAGACATACTCTTTTAAAATGTTGTCTTTGTTTTAAGCAATTGTATAGAGTGTGAAATGTACGTGGAAATTTTGAGAGGAAATTTTCTAAAGCAAACGGTAAAGCTTCTTAAATAAGTGGTTCCATTAGACCCGAATGGGTAGAGGTATCGGGTGTCATAAGACTAATGGGTTTGCGTGTCTGAAGCAAACGATCCTAAATTACCGGTTTAAACTCTTAATCAATAATAAAATTAAAGCTTAGAAGATGGGATGTCGGTGTATTTGATATAACTAAGATGTATGTGTTCCCCTTTTGAATATAATTCTCTTATTAACAATCTTGATCAAGTGCATTTCAAATCGTTTAATAATTTTCTATGCAATATTAGGCGTCGTTCGTCACTAGCATAGGTTTATTCCTAGTTCAGGCGATCGTTGTGTTTGATTTGTGTTGAATCTATGTATTCTTTCTAAATAAACGATTTTTATTTATTTATTTATTTATTTGATATTGCTTCTGCCTCTTTTGTACAGTGGTTAGCGTGAGTGTAAAACTGATGAGTCCTGGGTTCGATTGCTGAAACTCACAACAAAAACGTCTCGTTCTGGCAGGACACAGAAGGCTGATCACTTACTTGTCTATAAAGAAATTCGATCAATCGGATAAATCTGATCATCTTCCCCATACTATGGGTCACGTGACTTCACTAATGCAATATTACTTAATAGAAGTCAATCACCCGCATTGATTAATGAAACACATGAGTAATACGTGAGTATTCTTAAAGGTTGGGGTGTTAATGGAAAACTATTTATTACAATGATGTTTATTATCAATGTTTATAAGAAATTGCATAAAATATTTAACGACTTGTTCATATAGCAGATGGCTCAAATAACCGTTTATATTAAAACTTTCATGCTTTATTAATAAATTAATAAAAAACTTCTTTGTTAGCTGCGCCCCGCGGTTTCACCCGCGTAAGTCCGTATCCAGTAGGAATATCGGGATAAAAAGTTGCCTATATATTATTCCAGTTGTCCAACTGTCTACGTACCAAATTTCATTGAAATCGGTTCAGTAGTTTTTGCGTGAAAGAGCAACAAACACACACACATCCTTACAAACTTTCGCATTTATAATATTAGTACGATTGATTAGCTTTAAGTTGTTTTTATTTATAGAATTCATTTCAATTGAATGAACAATATTTCAGCTCATTGTGCTTCAAACCTAGCCATAGCTCACTGAAACGACTCAGCAATAACGCAGTAGGTACCAAATAACCCAGCGTAACAGCCGTACCACTTTTGATAATCGAAAAATCCCAAATTGCTTTCTTGTTTATTACTTTAGAATGTATGGTTGTAATAAAATGCGCGGGAAAATGTAATTGCTCGTTTACAACACGCAGTTTCAAAAAATTCAAATTAGGAATCGTCATTTAGAAATGAAAGCATGTTTTGGGCATATTTTCTAGTGAAGGAAAATAGTAACGCAATTATTCATGATTGTTATTTTTGACTAGCTGTCCACCCGGTTTCGTCCGTGGTTCATACTGTATAGAGTAATAGTATATGCCTAGTCTTCAGTCAAAGTTAACGGTGAAATAATTTTTGAATGAGTTCCCGCAGTTCGTGAAAGAAAAAAGGATCATTAATCTCTGTTTATATTACAGGGTAAAATTATTTTACAAATGCGCACAAATGCACGCTTTTATTTTTGTTATAAATAACTTTTAAATGTATTCTTCTTCAACTATATATAAAAGTCCTATCTACGTAACGATTAATATGAGCTATACTAAGATTTTAATCCTAATTTCTTTCTATCGATTACGTTTTATCCAAATAAGTTCCTCGGATCAGCTTTCTTCACTACTGTATGACTCAGCCCTTGTGTCTCGATCGTGCATTGACCTCTTCGGCCCCTTGAGAATTTTTCTGGTTGTGATGTTAAGTTTTGCTGCGAAATGCGATATTTATATACATTTGTATATTTCTAAATAATCGAATGCTGTCCTTAGTACATATATAGCATATAGCACTCAGTGATCGAGTACTTATTAACCATTAGTAACATAAATATTATTAGTAACATAAGTAGCAGTGGTGGCTCAGTGGTGAGAACCTCGGACTTCAAAATCGATAAGTCGGGGTTCGAGACCGGGCGAGCGTGCAGGAAATAAATTGATTTTTCAATTTATCTGTAAATGTGGATAACATCACCACTGCTTAAAACGGTGAAGGAAAACATCGTGAGGAAACCGGCATGTCCAAGAATCAAAAGTTCGACGACATGCGACATCTGCCAACCCGCACTTGGCCAGCGTGGTGGATTATGGCCTGAACCCTCATAGGAGGCCTGTGTCCCAGCAGTGGGAACATGTATGGGCTGATGATGATGAATATAAATATTGTAATCGTTCCAGTAGGACCTAGTACGTTGTAATAGACAATTTCCTCAGTTTTGTGTTATTACTAGTAAAAATTCAATTCAATTTATAACTGTTTTTTTATTAATGCACACAATGTTTGACAGAATGACCTTTTCTGCACACTTCTCAAATTAAATCCGAATATAGTGTTTGTTAGTCGCTATCACATCGCAACTGATCAATATTAAATAAGATTTTTGTTTCTTGAGATAGTGAGAAGGCTAAAGAGTGATGTTATGAAATATAAAGACTTTTTAACATGGCATTTATCTGCTAAACCCAATGTAACTCAAACCTGAAAAAAGGTCCCAACAGTTTGCGCCAAAAGAGCGGATCACTTAAGCGTGTATTAATCGGAAAATAGCGTATGTATCCAGCACCTCCAGGTATTTATTATTCATACCGTAAGAGACTTCGTGAAGTGCGCGCTTTGAGTGTGACAGATGCTACCGAATATATGCTATGTATATGTATATATAATGTGTTATTTCACACTCATTCAGTTAAATTTTAATCCATTTAGACTTTATAAAATTTAGAATGAATATAGTGCTTTTCAAATAAGGTAATAGATGTTGAAATTAATAAAAATATAAAGTACTAGCTGCGCCCCTTTCACTCGCGTAAGTCCGTATATAATCTCGCATAAAAAGTTGCCTACATGTTGTTTCAGTTGTTCAGCTATCTACGTACCAAATTTCATTGCAACCGGTTCAGTAGTTTTTGCGTGCAAGAGCAACAAACACAGACACACACACACGCACAGTGTGTAAGGACAAACTTTCGCATTTATAATATTAGTAGGAAGTAGGATAAACAATAATGAGTTTTGAGACAGAGTCAGATTTTGTTATTAAATTTATTAAGACAAATACGACGATGATTACAAAATAATTTATTAGAATTAACGGCTCTGAGAACAGGTTGATAAATCTGTATTGATTGTCTGGAAAATATTTTTTTAATTAATCAGAGCTTAGACTTATTATAAAGCTATTGGTGTCAATGAATATCATAGAATTCTAGAAACTGCACAGTTAAATAACACTCATATTATTATTCAATAATATACTTATGTAAAAAATTCCATAGACAGAATTTAAATAAACTTGGAGTATGGAAACTAGGAATATGTAACACTAGTCTGATTCCACGGCTTCTCTCGCATAGTACCCAGATAAAAAGTTACCCATGTTCTGATCCAGACTATAAACTTTCTCTGTATTAAATTTCATACAGTACCATCGGCTGTTTTTGTATCATAAATAAATAAACATCCAGCAATTTATAATATTAGTATGAGTAGAAAAAGTTAGAATATATTCATCCAAATACCAAGGTTTTTTATGTCATCGTCGGCAATGGTAAACGCTGGTAGCGTTTACCCTTACATACCGCCCATAAATATTTAGAGAAGCGTAAGATCGATTGCAGACCTTACTCCTCTACAAATGGACTGACCGATTTTAAATTGGAGAGGGATCAAGAAAGAATTGACGAGAGGAATAAAGGAAACGATTGAGGAGGGTAAGAAATAGGATATGGGCCTCCAACTGCCCTAAAAAGTACACAATATTTGCCCTAAAAGGTACACAATATTTATCACACTTACAATATCACAAAGGTCATTGACTCGTCAACTGTCAAATAGTCCCCGCGGTCAAGTCGTCACTGAATAATCGGATAGCATTAAATCCGTTAACGCATTTAGGGTTGTCAATCGTCATTTATATTAAATTTCTATTAGCAACCCTAACTGCGGTGCCATTAAATTATCCATAACCGCCAATTATCTGTATATTGTTTGAATAGCACGAGTTTGATATTTAGTTCGAAATCAATTCAATTACTGGAGCAGTGATAAATGCACTGTTTAATTTATAATGGGCTATTAATGCAATTGTTACTACATATTACTTTTAATAGATTTAATTTATCAACGACGTAGTTCGATATATAATATTTATGTCATATTAACTCAACATAGGCCCTTAAAACCGCATTCTTTGTTCAAATTTTAAAACGATTAAAAATAAACAAAAATTGATAGTCAATCAGGCCAGGATTCATTCATGATAAAATTGGAATTGAAACGTATTCTGCTCCAAAATCTTTATATAATTGGGCATATAGAAATCTTTTCTAAAAAGAAGCACAATAACAAAAGAGAACACGATTCTAATTACAATAGCAAAACAATTACGCTATTTCGTTAATTGAAGCGCTGGAATCTTCACACCCATAAAATAAAAGGCCCTTCATAATGGCTATTGTTATTAAATCGCAAAACTTCATTATACGAAAACTCATTTTTGGGTACCTGTTTCCTGGGTATTATTAAAATTCGCAAGCATTGCATTCAACTAGCTCTGGCCATTGTTTTGTTTCAACTATAGCATACGTAATTAAACCATTCTTGGGACTACCTACTAACCTGAAGTATTTGCTATTGCATATATGGGAACTCCTTTCTAAAGCGTTTTAAATGATTATGATTTAGGGATTAAAAAAAAAATCTTGTTCTAATTTCAAATGCAATATATTCGCAATGTCTTCCATCAGAATCTGCATACGATGCTGGCATAGCTTATTATCCTGATTAGGATCGACATGATTGTACAATTTATTCATGTTTACCAACTCTACATATGAGTGAGACAATTTAGTTGATTCTATCATTAAAACGTGTTATTATGGCTTCATTTGAATGAAATGACGTGAAATGCATCTGCTAAATGCGCCGACTCGGAAATGGAGTTCGCTTTAGTTTGTCAATTCAAATAGCGAAGTTGAACTGTAATAAAACTTAACTGGCTTTTGGTGACTCTGGAGCGAATCAAATTAAATGTTTTGCGAACATTATGATAATTAAACATTAGGTAATAGCAGTTTTATTGACTAGTTTTCTATTTCGCCCGCGACTTTGACTGCCTAGTTATAGGAATACATATGTTCGGGCATTTCTCTGGATAGTTCCCGTTTCCGGCATAGAAAATATCATATGCCCTTTATGGGACCTCTGTACCAAATTCCATTTGAACTGGTTCTGTGCTTTAGGCGTGAAGAAGAGAGACACAAAGAGTTATGTTATAATATACAAGCAATTTTTATGAGATCGCTCAATGTTTTATGTCTTTACATTTACATATTTCTCAATTAAAAGAAAAAGGGGAGTTGAAAAATATTGATATTTTTATCTATATCTATTTTTTTTATTTTTTTATGTCATAGTCGGCAATAGAGCTGGCGGGTCGCCTGATGGTAAGCGCTACCACCGCCCATGAACATTTATAGAGGCATAAGGTCCATTGCAAACCTTACGCCTCTACAAATGGATTGCCGACTTTTGGGAAGGGATTAAGGAAGGATTGGCGAGAGGAATAAAGGAAAGGACTGGGAAGGATAAGGAAAAGGATATGGGCCTCCGGCTCCCCCACTCACCGAACGAAACACAGCAGAATGCTATCTCACGCCGGTCTTCTGTGGGGGTGTGGTACTTCCCCGGTGCGAGCTGGCACGATTATTGTAATGTATAAAATGTTTTTATGTTGACACATTAAAACTGCTAAATCGTTTTATTCCTCTACGATTTTCCTTGCTGAAGAAAAACGTCCGTATACAGGTTGTAAAAAAACTAGTAAAATCCAATTATTTATTAAACGAATTTAATTATAAGTTATTGAATTCAATTAACTCAGCATTGTATTGAGAACATGAGTTCCGTAAACGTTGTTCAATCGTATAAAAACTTCGCCGTGCATTTTACAAAACATGACGTATCGTAAAGCTGACTTTTTAATATATAAATTTGTACCTAAATTAAGCATACATTTTGCAGGGCATTCTATATTATCTGTATTTAGCATGATCTCCATATATATATAATACTCGTGTATAGTTATTTAGTATTATCGTGTAGCGGGTTACATCTGATACCACATGAAGACCACGACCGCTCTGTCAAGAGCGACACGACAAAGAAGATTGTTATTTATCATATTCCTCCGAAACGGATGTAACTTTTGATGAAATTTTGTCCATGCCGGGTAGGTTTGAGAATCGGCCAACATCTATTTTTACCTCTAAATGATAAAAGTAACAGCGTTTTCAGGGTCAGCTAGTAACATCAGTATAAATAAAAACTAGAGAACCGATCAACCAATTTGGCAAATTTTTACGAGGTGAACAGATTATGATGATTCTTTTTTCATTTGAAAGCATAGTACCTCTTGGCGGTGCGATTTAAATTTGGTCTATTTGTAACAATTTTAAGGCAGTTCAGTTTTATTATCTCTTTATTTGAATATTACCTGTACTATATTATATCTATAAACTGGCTTTTGCTCGCGGCTTCGCACGCGTTTATTCGGAGTAGTAGTAGATGTTATTATACATATAAACCTTCCTCTTGAATCACTCTATCTATTAAAAAATACCCTATGAATATTCGTAGCGTAGTTTTTATACTATGTAGTGATATTTCTATTCCGATTTCATTACGATTCAACTTGATTCAAATTGCCACTTCGTAACAAAAAGCTAAAATGCACGAAAATCCTTAATATTTGTATTTAAAAATGACTGTCAGACGTAAAATTAGAACAGGTTGGGCGACAAACAGCCAGTTATTAGAGTTTGAACGCTCATCGGCTCCGAAACTATCAGCTGTAAAGACACCTCAATTAAACCCACCTCCACAAAGGCGGAGCTCAAAGGTCTCCAAGTTGTGCCACTGGTGTATGAGTTGTAGACAGGGCTGGATTAAGCGTATCTATATTATTATAATATATCTATGTATTTTTGTAACACACATCACTGTTTTTTTTATTTGTGCTTTGATTTTTTTGAGTATGTATGTATTGATGATTTGTTGTTATGAACTCATTTATCGTTTGTTTACCTTGTTGTTGTAACTCATACTCTATATATATATATATATATATATATATATATATATATATATATATATATGTATATATTATGCGGTATTATTGCTAAACAGCAATCAGCAAATCACGTGGAACTAGCGGCGCCCCGTGATTTCACCCGCGTAAGTCCGAATCCCGTAGGAATATCGAGATAAAAAGTTGCCTATGTGTTATTCCAGTTGTCAACCTGTCTGCGTACCAAATTTCATTGCAACCGGTTGAGTAGTTTTTGTGTGAAAGAGCAACAAACACACACACATCATTTCAAACTTTCGCATTTATAATATTAGTAGGATATACGCAATTTTTTTAACCTACTTTTAGGAAATTGACGTTTTTAAATGGATTTAATGATAATTTATAAACCCGACGTTTCATAACTTTGCTTAAATTAATAATTATTAATGTTTAGGACATTTACCTCGTGCTTAGACTCGTAAATTCTAGGAACTTTTTGTTGCTATAATAGTCCTAGGTGAAATAGAGAATGGAAACACTTATATCGACCATTTCCATCGATAATTTATTTCACAAGAATAGTTGATGCAATCGTTAATGGACAATTTTTTTTTTTTATATCATAGAGGGCCACTGAGCTGGTGGTTATGGTAAGCGATTACCATCGCCCATAAACTGGAAAGAAGGAATGGACTGGAACGGGTGAGGAAAAGGACACACCGGCTCCCCTACTCACTGAACGAAACGCAGTAGCATGCTACTATTTCAAGCCGCTTTTCTTTGGGGGTGTGGTACTTCCCTGGTGCGATCTGGGCCAATTTTTGCCAAAGCGTGGTCGACTCCCACATACAAAATTCAAAGCTCAAATCCGGCCCTGCTAGCTTTGCGTCCTCATTTGCTTATCTGCTATGAGTCGGTAAACGCTGACAGTCGAACATGCGTCAACACGGCTTCCTATGATAAATGCTGACACGACAAGTCACGGGACCACGTCTGTTGGTAATGTTGCATTATTTTTCCGCATTCGTTCCATTTGTGTTGGTTGTTGTAATTGTAACTTGAACAACCAGTGTAAATGTAGTGTTGTTTGTCTGTATAGAACTGCTTTTACTTAATATCTTCGTTAATAACCTGGTTAACCTGGTTAATGATATTTGTTATTTGCATCGCACTCGAGTATATATTCGACGAAAATGCTTCGTGTTTCAACGCAAATCACTGTTCACATATTCACGAACCACCAGTGCCTTAATTAACTATCACGTAAAAAAACTATCCGTGCTCATTCGACATATCCAGAATGTTTAATAGGACAAGCAAAAACTATGTTTAGTGTAGTAAATAAGAGCGGACAATACTTAACATCCTACTATCCTACTAATATTATAAATGAGAAAGTTTGTAAGGATTTGTGTGTTTTTGTTGCTCTTACACGCAAAAACTACTGAACCGATTGTAATTAAAGTTGGTACGTAGATAGCTGGATAACAGGAATAACATATAGGCAACTTTTTATCCCGATATTCCCACGGGATGCGGACTTACGCGGGTGAAACCGTGGGGCGCAGCTAGTAAGATCTAAAGTATCCAGTAACAAACAAACAGCAAGTCCCAGTTTTAATATTAGTACGGTTAAAACCAACGTAGCGAAATACCAAACACACACAGTTTCATACATAAAAACTCGTTTTCCTCCGGTATAAAATCAAACATAAATATAAGCGAAGGCTCACAGACTATTAGAAACTTATAAGCTGTTTAAACACTGCGTATTACACGCTTTTTTCTTATTTTTATGCAATAAATTATTCGCGCATTTTGTATCCACGTTTGTGTTAGAAAATTAAATAGCGCAAGAGATGTTTGCGTTCGTGTAATGAAGCAGTTTTTATACTCATTCATTAAACGGGGCTTTAAACTTTGCGTGCATCATAATTTGATTGCACGAATGAGTTATAAACTGCTAGTATAAGGACAAATCAATTGTATATACAATGTGCCGCCGATCGTGTACTAAGCTCAATGGTACTTATAGCAAGTGCTGATTACGGAAAAAATACCGTCAAAACCACGTACAAAATTTCTTATTAGATCTTTTCTTATAATGTAAACAACATTTCAAGCTTTGCTCAGCCGACATATACCGTTCTCCTAATATGGATTGTGTCTCTGAAAACATAATCTTAAAGATAAGTGCGCATGCGATGCAATGAAAGTAACTCTCTGAAAACCCACGGAATGATCGATTCAAAGCCAAAAAAATTACAGTTCAGATCGTTTTTAGGAACAGTTGAAAATAACATTCACGGTAATCAGCGAAGTTTTTAAACGTCTTTCTAATAAGTTTGAACAATATTAAAAACAGATATTGATTTAATAATAAATGTGGCCCGTTGACTGGAGGCAAGAAAACTCTTTGTCTTAGACGTGATTTTATAAAAAAAGCTAAGTGGCTTTCAATTGACCGCCTCCTACAGTGGTTAACGCGTGAGCGTAGAACCGAGGGGTCCTGGGTTCAATTCCCGGTGGGGACGCACAAAAAAAATGTCTCGATCTGGCAGGACACAGATGGTTGATCACCTACTTTGTAAAAAAATCGATCAGTGAAACAGATGTACTTCATCTGCCCCATACCCCACTAAGGGACACGGGACTTCACAAGTGGTTTTTAAGATTGTACAAAACATTTTATGTATATTTACTTTACGATATTGCGTATTGGTTTCTCCGCGATGTCTTCCTTCACTGTTTCGAGCTGTGGTGATGTAGATAGTGAGCAGATAAATCATATAATCAATTTATTATTGTCACGCTTGCCTGTCTCGACACCTTGACTTTTCAATTGAAGTCCGAGGTAATAATCACTGAGCAACCACTGCTCCGTGTACTGTACTTGTGTGTATGTGTGTGTGTGTTATTTTTGTGTACGATTTCATGCAGTTAAATATTAATTGAAGCTTTGTTTTGAAAAAAATACGACTGAATATTATAATACGATTTGTCTAGACGAGTTTCGTAGAAAATTAATTGTACGAAAGATAGTTAAGCTGAATTTAATATCTTGTGTGCGGTATGTTATACATTATTTCACACAAAATACTAATTGGATTTCATTAAATATCCCTAATTGAAATATTTTTTAAAGTTGGCTTAATTTATAAGAGGAGGTTCTTAATTTGACAGTTTTCTTACACACTCCCTTAGACGCGATGGCGACCCACATTAAAGGGACAGCATTAATTCAAACATTGTACACTCATCTTAACAACAGATAACATGAAAGTCGCCTGTAATACAAAAAAAAAGAATTAAAATCGCCTAATCCGTTCGGGAGTTATGCTTCCACAAACAGAGACATAGACAAATACAAAAAATTTATAACCCTCGTTTTGCGACTGAGATTAAAAATAGAAACAGTATCCTACCAAGATTATAAATACGAAATATTGTAAGATTATACGGATGTGATCTGTATAAAATGTAATTCAGAAAGATAGTCGGGACTAGCTCATAATAAGCTGCTTCTAATGCGAGTGTCGCCGCAGGTTCCAGCTAGTCTAGCGTAAAACGGTAACTACATATAGAAGACTAGCTGGGCCCCGTGGTTTCACCCGCGTAAGTCCGTATCTCGTACGAATATCGGGATAAAATGCTTATGTGCTATTCCGGTTGACCAGCTATCTACGTACCAAAATTTAATTGTAATCGGTGCAATAGTTTTTGCGTGAAAAAGTAACAAACATCCATACATACACCCATACTTTCGCGTTTACAATACTAGCTGCGCCCCGCGGTTTCACCCGCGTAAGTCCGAATCCCGTAGAAATATCGGCATAAATAGTTGGATATATGTTATTTTAGCTGTTCAGCTGTCTACGTACTAAATTTCATTGCAATCGGTTCAATATTTTTTGCGTGAAAGAGCAACAAACACACATCCTTACAAACTTTCGCATTTATAATATTAGTAGTAGTAGGACTATCCATCGGACGATAGTCCGTGCTAACTTCGTCTCATACTCACTGTGGTGCTAATGTGAAAACTTCTGGCATTAATTAGATTTGGGTCAAAGCTTCAGCTCACAGGTGCCTCTAACTGAAAATCGAAAATAAATTGGCGGCGAATTAAATCAATTTCGACTTAGCCTGCGACCGTACAGTGAAGTAAATTGAGTTATAGGTATGGGTATCGATGCCGGTATCGACAGCCGGTATAGGTATCGTTTTGTATTGGGTATCGTTATATCGATGAATTAATGATGTCGTCGATGAACGTGGCAAATTTGAACTTGATAGGTATTGTTGGGAATACAGGACAAAATTGTAAGAGAAAACTCATGTAGTAAGTAGGTTATACGTATATAAATATTGAGAAATCGAATATAAAAATTTTCTGCTATTTCTATATTATTCATCAAATGCGAACATATAGACTACTAGCTGCGTCCCGCGGTTTCAACCGCGTAGGTTCCTAACCCGTAGGAATATCGGGATAAAAAGTTGCCTTTATGTTATTCCAGTTATCCAGCTGTCTACGTACCAAATTTCATTGCAATCCGTTCAGTAGTTTTTGCGTGGAAGAGCAACAAACACACACACATCCTTACTAAATTTCGCATTTATAACATTAGTAGGAGTAGTAGGAAGTAGGATGTGACTGGCATAGTCCGTAAATAAAATGAATAGAGAAGAGCAGGTTGAAAAACATATTTATGTGTTCCAAAAATGATAAAATAATATACAAAATTCCCCACACGGATTCTAGTGTGATCCTGTCTGTTTCTATTTCTTTCATTGTTACATACAAATGAAATAATAGTTTGAATATTTTTTTATTAACACTAGAGAAGACCATACTTCAGAATATTGCAATTTTTAACAATCCCTACTAATATTATAAATGCGAAAGTAACTATGTCTGTCTGCCTGTCTGTTACGCTTTCACGCCTAAACCACTGACCCAATTTTGGTGTAATTTGGTATGAAGGTAGAACTGAACTTGGGAAAGGACATAGGATGATTTTTATCGCGAAAAAAAGGGTAGAAGGAGTTGAAATAGGCAGATGAAAGCGATATAACCGAATTTCACGCGGGCAAAGCCGCGGGCGGAAAGCTAGTAAAAAAATAATTTAAAAAGGCATATGCAGCGCTTTCACACGCGAGGGTCGCCGCTAACTTCATCTCGCGTTATTGCTTTAAGCGACAGGTCCGACACAACACGTAAAGAGGGATTCCTGATATTAGTAATAAATGCCGTCTTGTTTGATTTTTTTAAATGGTGGCAAATAAAGAAGTATTTCTTTTTTTTATATTTCTATTAAAAAAATAAATAAAAATAATTTATCAATTTTGCATGTGTCATGTACACCAGAGAACGATACGCATTCGCTTGTATAACATGTAATACATTGTATTTATTAATTTGTACACATAAATTCACCTTTACTTCAGCTTCATTTCTAGCAAATGTGTCATAAAAACCATGCTGATGTTCTATTTTTAAATAAACTCATAAATAGACTCCGCACACACACACGTCTTATAAATAAAAGAATACAAATGTTAACCTTATCTATACTAACCAAGAATTGTTTTTCACGTGAAATGCCTATTTCTGTTCTAGTGTATTGATTGAGTTTTATTATGCATCATGCGATCTATTGTTGTCTACATTTGCATATGAGTTTGCATTGAACAGATTGACTAGTGACTACCCAACAATCACAATAGGTAGCTGTTATATAATAGCTCACCAGCATAATTATTGAGCTAAAACAATCTGTCTATCAAATGCACAGCTGATTTAAGCATTTAAATTTAGAATATCTGATGTGAAGTATGTACGATTTTTAAATTACGAAGCGAAATACATTTTTTGGCCTTGGGAGTTTTTAAATAGCTTTTTGTTTAATTATATTGTTAAAAAAAATTAACGTTGTACAGCTTGCCATTCAAGGGCGAACTAATAAATTAAGACATGTCGGCTAGATTAACGTGAAAAAGCGTGAATAGGCGCCTTTACTTCAGCTGACTCATCTCTTTGGCTGTTAAGCTGTAAGTTTTTCCTGACTTTGCACAAATTAAACCGATCCCGTGCCATTTATTATGTTTTGTGCGCAGTGATGTTCATTTTTGAAGAAGTGCGGTTCATTTTTCGGTTTTATAAGGAAATTGCTTTGTGATTAAATTATTGGTCGTGAATTTTATAGGAAATTTACATATTTAATATTGCATTTAAATAATGAAGACACGAACCGGTCACATTACGATTTTCATTAAACATAAATTAATTATAATATAAATATAATTTGTGTTCATATAAATTATCTCTTTGTGCTTAATATAATTGATTATGTTTTTGTTAATGACTATTGATATTCCTTGCATAAAATGTTGTAACGTTGAGGGAAGAGAAGGCAAGCCGCTCTAGGTTTCTAGTCTAGGTACTGGGCTACCGCCTGCGTACTACCGTAGACGAATTCTTACAAGCCCCCATGGCTCCTTCACCTATGCGGCTCGATGGAACATAGTGGTATTTTAGTTTAGGAATCCCACATAATCTGATTATATTTCCTTAAATTTATATATCCTATATCCAAAGGTTGCCTGGAAGAAATCGCTGCTAAGCGATAAGGCCGCCAATTGTACAGTTGTTTAATGGTTTTTGTTAAGTGTATGTGCATTGTACAATAAAGTGTTAATAAATAAATAAATAAATATAATCTGCGGTCTCTTATTTACCCATTATATATAAGATGTGCCGCGATTTCACCTGCGTATCGGTATTTATAAAGCTTATGTGTCTGGTGCAGTCGCTAAATCACTGCCCAGTACCTCCAAAATCCGTTCAATGGTTTTTCACGTAAAAAAATTCAAATATACGCCCAAACAACATATCAAATATAGGTTTTTTAGTAATTTGAAAAGCCCTCTTTTTGTTATCAATCAAAACCTTTAAAATGGATGGATTATATTCAATATGTATTTGAAATACATAGATTTGCATATTGATTATAAAATTTCATTTTTATTACTATTTTGTCAAGAATCGTTTTTGATTGGACTATTTTGATTAAATATATATTTAATCTTTCTTGTGTTTGATTTCACGCGAGTATTATACATTTAGAAATTAAAAACTTTTTAACGGATTTTAAACCCCTCTCTACCCGTGACCATGCTCGCTGTAAAGTGTTCGAAACGTCGGGTTAATAATATAATGAATAAATCGCGTTTAAAATCCGTTTAAAAGTTTTTAATTTCTAAATAAATATATTTTGTATCACAGTTGGCAAAGAAGCAAAGGCCTGATGATATACTCTACCACAGGCCGTGAACAAATGGATTGGCATCTTCTAAAATTTCTTCTCATTCCTGGCATAAGTTAAAGTCGCTTTCCGCGTCTTTACTGTGTATGTGTGCTTAGATCTATACACAACGAATTTTGGACCTCCGAACGAATTTTTTTTTTTTTGGACCTCCGGCTCGCCCTCTCGCAGTACGAACCATAGGTGTATTCTCATGATACATGAAATGGAAAAGTATTCCTTGGAAATCTGAAATATGCAGACATTAAATTGACACTCTGTTCGCATTATTCATCACTAGCTTTCCACCCCTGGCTTCACTCGTGTAGTCAAGGGAATAAAAAGACAGTCCGAGTTTTCACCGCATAATATCCGTTCCTCCGATTTCCGGGAAACTATCCTATATCCTTACTCGGGTCTCAACCTATACTGTTACAAAATATCATTTAAATCGATTCAATGGTTTAGGCGTGATAAAGGGACAGACATAGTCTTCCACATTTACTGTTAACAAGTACATATGAATTATAATACACAATTGAAAACAGCTCTAACTTTTTCAACCAGACAGCGAAGATGACAAATTAATAGGCAGAATGCAAATTGCATGCGTAGTCCATCAATTACATGTTGAGTCGAGTGGGTTGTGACATTGGTATTGATGCTCTGAGCAGTACGTACATGATGCTAATTGATATCTTTAACGTTAGATGTGTTTCGATTTGAAGTTCAGAAAATATGGACCGAAGATAAGTTCATTACACTACCTTATCATTTGTTTATTATTCTTATTTAAATTAATTCCGAGTCGGGGCTTCTTAAATAATTCGTTTCGTATTTTTGTCAAAATTATAACTTAGGAATTAAAGAATTTAAACGAATTTTAAACGCGATTCATTATATTATTGACCCGACGTTTCGAACACTTACAGTCAGCCTAGCCGTGACCACGCTCGCCACGTATCAAACACAAGAAAATACTAAAATTATAACTTGTACAAAAAATACTATTTTTTCGTTCGGAAAGCAGTTTCTTCAGAGACGAACCTTAAACCTTAAATCGTGTCAAATACATTATGTAAACCTTATACTGAGTAATTCACGAATCACGAATATTTCGTACAAAAGGCGGCCTTATTGCTACACAGCTATCTCCGCCAGGCAACCTGGTAGGAAAGGAAATGTCAGAAGTTTAAGGGATAGTTGAGGAATGTAACAGTAATCTCAAATATATTTAAATTTCATTACGTCTAGAATAGAAATACCATATTCACTAACAAATTAAATGTTGCTATGATTACTAAATCGTTATAGAGAAGTCAAAATATTCTAAAGAATCACGAAGGTCCGTCTATGATTGATAGAAATGTTTGATTCATAAATAATTCACAGCTGACAGTGAGCCGTCCGAACTTTTTTCATTAGATAATATTTCATCTTGAAGCAACTGTTTTGAAATCTCATAATCGATTAATTTGCTATTTGTCTTGTGTTAGAGATTTTTTTATTAAAATATTATATACAGGACAGTTTTTTTTGTTATTTTATTGTTATACTAGCTTTTCGCCCGCGGCTTCGCCCGCGTAGAATTCGCTTATATCGCGCGACATGGTAAGGAGTATTTTTTTCGCATTAAAAAGTATGGTTTGTTCTTTCCCACGTTTAGCTCCATCTTCATACCAAGTCATACAAAATCGGTTTGACAATAACGAACTTTCATACAAATTTTCATCCCCTCTTTCAACCCTTTCTACCCTTTTTTCGCGATAAAAAGTATCCTATGTCCTTTCCCAAGTTCAGTTCTATCTTCATACCAAATTTTATCAAAATCGAATCAGTGGTTTAGGCGTGAAAGCGTAACAGACAGACAGACAGACAGAGTTACTTTCGCATTTATAATATTAGTAGGGATTTACGATTTTTTTTAAATAGGAGTAGAATACGATCTGTATACAGAACTACAGAACTTATTTTTTAACCTCCTGTTGAAGAAAAAAAGATATAAATACAAGTAACATTTTTATAAATTATTATTTTTTAAACAACCAGCAATGTCACATATGCTGTTGGCGTTAGACTAATTACCTTTGTACTTACAAATTACTTAAAAATAACTTTATTACTATACTTTATTTACGTATTCTATTCGCTTTGGGTAACAAAAATGCATATATACAATTTCAACATTAAATCGACATCCTTCTAATATTATAAATGCGAAAGTTTGTAAGGATGTGTGTGTGTGTTTGTTGCTCTTTCACGCAAAAACTATAGAACCGATCGCAATAAAATTTGGTACGTAGACAGCTGGACAATTGGAATAACATATAGGCAACTTTTACCCCGATATTCCTACGGGGTACGGACTTACGCGGATAAAACCGCGGGGCGCAGCTAGTTTATTATAAATGTGACAGCAATTAATTTGGCTAAGGAAACTGTTACATATTTAAAAATCCAAATTTATAACAAATATGTATCAGAAGTGATAAGATTCTTCGCTAGGCCGAGCTAGAAAAAAAGCTTATTTTATCTACCAAATCTAATATAAATTTTGTTCATCATGTTGTAACATATTATTGTGCTCTAAAATACAATGGTAGAAAGTAAACCAGCCACGATTGTATAAGCGGCAACGACCCTAAGTCGGGTAAATGTTAATGGGTTGTGTTAAGGGTTTTATCGAATTCAAATGTGTCCATCATGATTACTTTATTCCTATCGAACGTAGATAACGTTAACTAGATATGCGAGAGAATGCTTTAAAAGTTCTATATTAATACAAAACTTTTATTTACAGTTAAAATGTTTGTATTCAATTTAAGTTGATATCCGTAACCTTTTCCCTTTCCCAGTCCTTTCCTCTCCTCTCGGTGATTCTTTGTTAATCCCTTTCCAATTTACAGTCGGCAATTCATTTGTAGAGACGTAAGGTCTGGAATATATCTTACTCCCTCTCCAGATGTTCACGGGCGCTTACCATCAGGTGAACCACAAGCTCCATTGCTAACTATGACATAAAAAAAAATCTTCCCACCAATACTTTACAACCAGCTCCTCAAACATGGAGATTTAAAAAAATAGCCCGAGTATCCCTGAAAAACCGACAGTAAAGGTTTCTGGACGAAATCCCATTAACTTTACTTTAAACTTCTTATAATTTTGAGGACCTTTTTTTAAAAATTGCAACCCTTCCATTTTCTAGTGGATGCTTCTGGGTGGCGTGGGTTTAGCACCAGGCGACACTTGCTCGCTTATAGAGAGCAAGCGAGCGTGTGTTTTCACGAATAAAACTTCGTCAAAAAGGAAAACTTTTTAATCTTCCTAAAGTCGAATCTACAATCTACGAGTGCATATTTCCTTTGTAATGTTTAGTTCATTAATTTGAATGAAGCCAGCTAAAGATTCCTACCGGCCATTCCAGTCCACCTATACGGTCGCGCCTAATAAAGGATTTATGGATGGTAAATTCATTCGTTTCTTTGAACACGTCGTCTTCATGTCAGTCAGACTTCAAAGGCACTTTAACGGTTGTTCGTGACATCTATTGTTACTTTTTAGCTGATTGTGGCGGAACGGTTTGTGTTATTGTATATATAAATGTGTTTTCTTTTTTTTCGTCTTATATTCTTTTCTTTCTGGCTCCTGAGTCACAGTGTTATACTAGTTCAGGAGCCTAAGGATTCATATCACATGTGACGTTTTTATGCAAATAAAGATTTTATGTATTTTTTTTTTCTCTTCTTTCTTATATGCTTCGTTGCGTAAACGTCTGGAGAATTTAACGCATGCGATGGGTTTTTGGGTTATACTTCGTTTAATGTTAATACTTTGAGAGTTTTTAAAGGTTTTTTTTTTTTTTTTTTTATGTCATAGCGGGCAACTGAGCTGGTGGTTCGCCTGATGGTAAACGATCACCACCGCCCATGAACATCCGCAGAGGCTTGGACCACTGAGAATGCGCTGCCCGCTTTTAAGGGATAAGGGATAAGGAAAGGATTGATGAATGGAAAGAAGGAATGGACTGGGAAGGGCTAGGAGAAGGAAATAGGCTTCCGGCTCCCTAGGTTTGCTTCAGAGGACAAAAGACTGGCCTATAATTTATTTACACATGAGGGCCAATTTTAAATCCTTGGTTAGGACTTCCAATAAATCCTATCCTATTATTATTAATTTTATAAATGCGAAAGTTTGTGAGTATTGTTTGTATATTTGTAACTGTTTCATGCATAAACTACTGAACCGATTGCAATGAAATTTGGTAGGTAGATAACTGGATAACTGAAATAACAAATAGGCATCTTTTTAGCCTGATATTCCTACAGGATACAGACTTACACGGCTGAAACCGCGGGGCGCAGCTAGTTAATGCATAATGATACAAAAATGTTGTCTATTAAATGCTGAAAGTCGATCAATTAACAGATTTTTGAAATAGTTGTACAATATAAAAAATGTAATAATAATGCATATGTTTTAATTAAATAGGGATTTCATAATAACCTCTAAAACTGTTACTCGTATGAAATAATAATTTCTTCTAACCCCAGATGCAAAGACCGATATCCGAACATCAAACAGGAAGTTATTTCGAATGATTACATTACATTCTCGTCAAACGTAAAATTTCATCCATGCAGCGAACATTTTGATTAACTTAGCCATTTTACGCAGCGTCACGTAGATGGTAATTACGTTACGCGCAACGGCGAGCGTAGATGCGTAAACAAGATACCAGAAAATGTAGGTATGAATTCGAAATTTTTGTTTTTCTCTCTGAGATCGCTCGCTGTTTTAATTCGTCCGTTTCATTTTTCAAACTCTCACTCGCGTTCCAGAGATAGCGCGATGGAATATAGAATCAATTGACGAACTAAACTAAAATTTAATTTGACCACACGGAAGGCAAGGCTTCCAAATTATAAAGTGAACCACCAAAGTTCCTAAGAAACAAACATAAAAAAATACGGTCGAATCTAGAACCTCTTCCTTCTTACAAGCCGGTTGACAATGAATCTTCTTTGCTATTCTTTTAACGATTTTATCATAATTCCCAGAAAATGTCCTTTATATTTATTGGTTTGAGGAAAATTCGTACATCATAATATTATGCTCATTACCCTGAATGTTCTTCTATTTTTACAACTTTTTGATGTGGTATGTAGTAATTACTTCCTTTATATGAAATTATGCAGGAATCACGAACATATCTAGCGAAACGATTGTTTTTTAACGGTTACGTTGTTTCTGAGATACCATGTTCAAACTAGATATTTTTTGGTACAGATATAATAAAGACACTTTTAAGTAAAACCTTCAGAATAAATTTCGTATCTAAAATTGAATTTAAAAGCATCGTGATGTAAATTAAAACAATATTGTTTAATAAAATGCAAATAAAAAGTCTAAGAGTAACATAATAAAAATATGTTAATGTCATTTTATTTTTTAGGGTAAAAATATGTACAGTTTTGGGAGCTGTATGTGCTTTTATATATTACCCTAAGTTGCCCTCCATGTTAAGTAGAATACTAATAATACATATTAATACGGATCATAAAAAATTTTGAGTACTTTATAGTATGTATTTTTTTTTCACACTAATTCAGCCTTTACAAACAAAAGTACAGAAAATACCATATTTCGTTATCAAAGCTGACTGATTGACTATCATTGTCTATCAAGGTCAGTATTTTTATTTTTTAGTGTGTTAAAAAGTTACAAAAAATAGACAATTGAAGGATAATAATGTTTTGTTCCTATTTCTGGGCGTATTTGTATTATTTTTATATTTATTGTGAGTTATTTGTTCCAGGTACTATTCGCAACAATTTGATGGGGAAGTATAACTCGTGTAATTCTCCGATGCAACTATGGATAAAAAATATTTGGATTCTCGACGTCAATATACCTAATATTTACGTACAGGCAAGTTTTTTCAAATAAGAATCTATATTAATAGATGGTATAGTGATCTACATATAAGGATTACTAGCTGTTGCCAGCGGCGTCGAACGCAGGTAATCAATCCGTCATTAACAGAAGTCGCAAATCCATATACATATTTTTGTATAGCGCCATCTATTGGAATTAAGTTTGAAGTGTTTCGAATACGCATTATAATGGATCCCGACGTGTGAAATCACTGCTGAGAAAGTACTATATTTATTACTATAATAATTATATAATAAAATCTCTGTGTTGCGACATGAATGAAAGCCAAACAAACACACACTCGCATTTCTAGTTTAGTACAGCTATTCTCGGTTGTTGTCTTTTTAGACATAAAATCTGAAAAACATAATCACTTAGTATTAAAAATAGAGAATATCATATGAACCACTGTTGTCTTTATCCTCCTAAGTCGCGGAATATCACTTCTTAATGTGAGAGCACGCCGTATCACAAACTCCTTGGTGAACGCTTACCAGCAGGCAAACCGTTCAGTTACCCGCTCCAACATAAATATCCACAAAACAACGTTTACCGGATTAGCTAATTGCAATAACAATTACGTTGAATTCTGCGGAACCCTTTAAAGCATTGCGTAAGGCGTATCTAATCCTTAAACAATTACAATGTACTTATACACGTGGGTGGCTAACGAACCCGAAATAGATTAAACGATAAATAGAGAGACGAATTGCAATGTCATCGCGAATTACAAGGCGAAAATGTTAAGATAACCAGCAGACTGTGAAGCAAGCAATGTGGGATTAATTACACGTTAGACTTGACAAGAAACCGGCTTAGAGGACGTAGATTGGTTTTTAAAAGGTATGTTCTAATCGGGTGGCGGAAAAAATACGATCGGTTCAAATGATTTAACTCCCATTTAAGTATATGTAAAGAAGAAATAAACAACGAAATATGTGATTTATTCTTAATATTATTTGGTGTTATCTGACATTTGTAGATTCTTACAGCGTTTTAGTTAAGCTCGTCAATTCGTACGGTTAAAACCAAATCGTTTGATGAAAAATGTTTAAAGAATAAAAATCCTTAATTTTATTTCACTTATTATAATGCATTCTAATGATAGAAAAGAGTAATTGAATGCTAGAAAAGTAAGCGGTTGAGGTCAGTATTCAATTAAGACAAGAATGTCCTCTGTAACATAAAAACTTTTATTTATTTTATATTATTGCTTTGTGCCATCGCGTACACGTTAAAAATTCCTTTACAAAAAGGTTGCCTGGAAGAGATTGCTCTTGAGCAATAAGGCCGCCTTATAGTGCATATGTGCCGGCATGGTCTTTTTTTTTTACAATGTCAATTTATTTTTCGGTAATGTGTACTATAAAGAATAAATAAATAAATAAACTTATTTATTTAAGTCTAATAGTGAAAAAAAATTCATGTGGAATTCCAACTATGATTCGCAGAACTTTTGTTATGTTTATAATTTGTTAGCTATAAATTATACAAAACTGAATGTATTTTATTTATATTTCAGCTTTAATGAGAATTGTTTATTAAATTGTACATATAAATTGGTCAAGTTAACACTGGTCTCCGTAACGTATAAATTCGTATATAATATACTAGCTACGCCCCGCGCTTTTACCCGCGTAAGTCCGTATCCCGTAGGAATATCGGGATAAAAAGTTGCCTATATGTTATTCTAGTTATCCAGCTATCTACGTACCAAATTTCATTGCGACCGGTTCAGTAGTTTTTGCGTGAAAGAGCAACGAACACACACACATCCTTACAAACTTTCGCATTTATAATATTAGTAGGATAGGATACGATGTATATTTAGATTGTGACGTGTCTGTACTTCGAAGATTGCTATCACATAAAATAGCGAAGCTGACACTAATGTTCGGGCAACTGACGAAAAACCGGAGTAATCCATTTATTGAGATGTATTCAATCAGCAAATTGCTACCTAATAAATTAGGCAAGTTAGCTTCTGGTAAAGAGGGGCAAAAAGTTGACTTTTACATGATATAAATGTATTGTGTAAGTTATGTTTTTATTAACATGTCTTATGGTCATCATCATCGTCATCATCATCAGCCCGTATATGTTCCCACTGCTGGGACACAGGCCTCCTATGAGGTCATTATCCACGCTGGCTAAATGCGGGTTGGCAGATGTCACATGTCGTCGAACTTTTGATTCTTGGACATGCCGGTTTCCTCACGATGTTTTCCTTCACCGTATTAAGCAGTGGTGATGTTATCCACATGTGCAGATAAATTGAAAAATCAATTATTTCTTGCATGCTCGCCCGATCTCGAACTTCTAACCTATCGATTTTGAAGTCCGAGGTTTTCACCACTGAGCCATCACTGCATTCATTAAATAAATTATTAAATTCATTAAATTAGCTTTTCAAAAACTGTAAATTCCATAGAACAACATCCGCAGGACAGCCTGTATCACATTAATGTAAATGTGAAAGTTTGTTTGTTGGAATTTTTGTCCGTCAATCACACTGAAACTACTGAACGGATTTTGATGAAATTTTGTCTACAGGTATTGTCTGAGCTGACTTGGGTGATAAGATATTTTTATCCCGATTAAATGCTGTGGATAAAACAGAAATTTTGATATCCAAGCCCCGACGAGCGTCTAGTAACTAATAAATCAATGTGACACGAAACAATTATTGTTCTATTTATTTAGGTCTGGTGTAACAATCAAGTTAACCTTCTATTACGTCTAGAAAAAGGCACAACAATTTGCTGAATCGTACAGGTAGACTAACCTAATTTCAAGTTAAATACTCGGTTACAATGTTAAGGTGCTTAGGAAGTTTAGCGAACTCTATTGCAGTAATTCATTGGTCGTAAAATTTCAGTAGCACGTGGAGCAAGGATGGGTACTTCGTGTTATGATTTGAATTTATCTTGAGGTGGGTTGATGACGCCATTTTATGTTTTATTGTCGTGCTTTTTAGTTGATTATAGTAGGTATTCGTTGGTCTATATGTTTCTGTAGTCTCATGTGTTTCGATGACTAATGGAAATATCCTTTGTCAATCTTTCTACAATGTTTCTATTTCTTTATGACATAGCGGGCAATTGATCTGGTGGTTCGCTTGATGGTAAGCGATCACCACCGACCATGAACATTCGTGGCCCGCTTTTAAGAATTAGGGATAAGGAAAGGACTGACAACTGGAAACAAGGAATGGACTCCGAAGGGTGAGGAAAAAGAAACTGGCCTCCGGCCTCCTTTACTGATTTACCGTTTAAATTTATCTAGTATAGTATTATAAGAAACTAGCTGCGCCCCGCGTTTTCACCCGCGTAAGTCCGTATCCCGTATGAATATCGGTTTAAAAAATTGCCTGTATATTATTCCAGTTGTCCAGCTGTCTACGTGCCAAATTTCATTGTAATCGGTTGAATAGTTTTTGTTTGAAAGAGCAACAAACACACGCATCCTTCAAATTTTCGCATTTATAACATTAGTAGGAAGTAGGATAGTAGGAAATAGGATAGTAGGATTAGGATAGTATTAAAAAAAATTACGATGAGAAAATAAATTTTTCTTATTTTTTATACAATCATAAATTACTATTTGGTATATATATTTCATAAATATTTTTTTACAAATGTGTACCAAGGACCAAAATAGCTGTAGTTCGGTTATGCCCTATAAATTTATACACTGCTCTGCGATAGTAAAACCATTTCCAGACCAACCATTGTTTTTGCCTGTTCATATTTATATTTATTTGTTTGTCGGCCATCAAGCGTGAACCGTTAAATGAATTTAGATTTGAAACGCGTTCCGTTCGATATACGATTTTTTTAATGAATAGTCGTTGCATTAAAAAGAAATAAGTTCAAATTTAAATGTTAATCGAATTATCCTTTCAATTCGAAGACAATAGATTAATTTAAAGATCGGGCGTCTATTGTTTCTGACTTGACTTTATTATATATTTACTGTGTTGTGACTGGAGACAAACAATATCAAGCCATTGAAAATACAAATAAATCATCATGATAGTGAAATCACTTAAAGATAACTCGTATGTTAATGAAAAATATAGCAAATAGCTACAGAAAAAAGCTTCAACAAGGAATAGTAGTCATTCTATTCCGAGCCTTGGGGCTTGAACCTCCTGTCCCCATGTCCACTACGCCCATGCAGTAATAGCTCAAACGCTATACAGTGACAAAGGCTGGAATCCTTCATTTACTATAATTGCCAGTGGGCTCAGTCCGTTGTGCTTTCGATTATTGGTTTAATCTTACCAAAGGCTTCGGATTTTACTTTGCTTTATGAATGCTTTATGACTAACCTAACTTTCCTTTAACGAACCAAGTAATTCTTTGATTAATTACTACTAATATAAGACCTTACTCCTCTACAATTGGATTGAGCGCTTTCATTAAGAAAGAGATTAAGTAAGGACAGTGGAGAGGAACAAAAGAAAGGACTGGGAGAGGTAAGGAAAAGTAATCGATCTTCGGCTCCCCCGTACGATAGACAGTAGCATGCTACTATTTCACGCCGGTCTTTTGTGGTGGTGTGATACGTGGTACGAGCCGGCCCAATTCGTGCCAACTCGTGCTCGATTCCCACATTCAGGTGAACCGCTAATACTCAATACGAATGATAAGATCCGTTAAAATAATAACAACGATGTTTCTATCAAGCCAATCCAACCGTTTACATCATAAAATATCATATTTCCAATGCTCTCACAACATAAAAATTCACCATGCATTCGGAATGAGAGAATACATATCCAACTCCACCAGTCTTGTTTTTATAAGACGTCGCAAAGCGAGGGTGGTTGAAAAAATTGGGCTCCCTTTGTTGTATGACGTGTGTAAGCAGTTTGATCGGTAATATGGCTATTTATACTGTAGAAGAAATTTAAAGAGATAAGGTACATGTAGTTATTGTTTTTTCAAATAACAGCCATTTAATAATAGAAAAAATATATAGAAAAAAGACAAACAAGTTTATTTCAATGACTCAATTAAGTTTAAATTGTTTTGATTGTAGATTAAACAATCTACGATCATTTAATTCGCTATAAAACTGAACAAAATAAGAATCACGGGTCAATTAAAGGACCTTGAAGCTCGCGTGCTATAAATTGCATGAAGACCTTTTATTCCATGGCAATTTTGTGTAATATGAACGGCACACACGTTTTGCCCTCAGAGCGCCGCGTGACGAACTTTTTGGAGGCTCTTACTCGATATTGTTATTACGAAAATTATTGCAATTTATTGGATCGGCTTCTATATATATATTGTGCTGAGACTATTTTAATTACGTGCCATTAACTTGCTGATACACACGTCTTGATGTGTTATGATGTGTAATTTGATATGTGTTTAAGGGCTGTAAGATTAGAGACTGTTTTCCAATACACAAACTAGACACAGAAGCGTAATACCTAGCAATATATGAAGCATTTCCATAATATCTCTATGATTTGAATATAGAGACAGATTATAGGTATGTATACTTATATAATAAGCTTACACTCGTATGGTGTATGGATGTCTTTAATCGATTATTATATTGATGTATAACAAATTTGTTTTAATATTCGGTTGTATGAATATAGTTGAGATACAGATGTCGCTTTTCACAATTTGTCAAACCTCAATTAGCTATAAAATCCTATTAAATATCGAATTACTTAGAACGTGACGCATTCGTACGTATTATGTTTTGATGTTAAGACGTTGATAATTCAATGTTTGGCCCAACTACCCTTGCTTTAATAATAGTCTTTGTGACTGGCAAAAAAAATTTGTGATTTGTTATCAACTGACTACATCCATTAGACAATTATGACGAATCGCAGTACATTCTAATTACTATCAAACTAATATTAACACAATCATAATATATAACAAATTATCAACAACAACTATCAGAAATAGACCGAATTTAAATGTGATCACATGGAAGGCACCAGTTGTTAAATAAAAAAAAAATATTTAAAATGCCTTCGTCCCGTCGAAAATTCTCAGGTACCAAACACGCAAAAAGAATTGAAAACCGCCTCGCTTTTTAAAGACAGTTGTGAACAAAATTTCCTTCAAGCTATTTTCTATTTATTTTTATAATACTGCGGTTCACCCCGGCTTCATCCGTGGTAAGTTTTGTTCTCTGCGTAAGAACTACGTCTTAACAAAATTTGTGAAGACGTTCTCGAGTTTTACGTTTTCGACATATTTGGCACTTCATTTTTATTTATATCTAGATTACTAGCTGACGCAGCAAACCCTGTTCTGCTTTCACTTATCATTTAAGGATATAAAATACAGACATATCCGATATATACAGAAAATTTTATGAGAATCGATACAGCCGTTTGGGACGCCGTGACACGACACTTTTATGAATAGAGAAGACGACACAATGGTATTTCAATAATCTATTACATATACTATAAACAAAAGAGATCTCTTAAGATTAAGTTGTCATCGTTTCTGTGTAAACACTGGTGGTGGTAAAGTTTAGGCTAGTAGACTAAATTTCATTAGGCACCCAACGGACTATTCAGGGCCTCCTGCATACTGCATGAAGTGAATTGTGCTAAGCCTTTGATTAACTAGCTGTTTTGCTAAGTGCCACTAGAAACGCTCCAGATTTCTGAGGCTTTGTAAGTTCCCCTTTTGACTAAGTTTTTGTAGTTCAATTTAATTTTCATGCCTAAAATGTTTGTGTTATTTACGAGGGGTTTTCGAGTGTTTCTCGTAATGGCGTTGTAGATTTGCGTTTTAGTTGATAAATATTAATTTAATTTAGTCTTAGTCTCCTCGTGACCACGCTCGCTGTAAAGTGTTCGAAACGTCGGGATAATAATATAATGAATAAATCGCGTTTAAAATCCGTTAAAACGTCTTTAATTTCTAAATGATAAATATTAGTTTGAAATTACCCAAGATTGTTTTCGAATTTTTTTTCCGTACATTAATACGAAATTTTATTTTTTTTTCGATCTCTTAATGTATTCATGTAATCAGTGCACTTCCTGCATATTAATTTAATCAGAGTTCAAGCGAAATTGCAAAGAAACAGAGTTTAATTTTTCTTAATAGCCTTGGAGCCGCGGCATCGCCTGCGTAGACGAAAGATACAAAGAAGATCCAAAGAAGAATGAGATGTTTCAACACGGTAAAAAGTGTCCCAAGTCACTCTCTAATGTCCTAACAATCTCCAGACATAAAAACCACATCACATAATAACTCCGACGCTACGAGTTTTCATGTAAAGGAAATTGAAGCTATTTCTTAGTCAGAATAAAGAATGAGAAATTTTGAAAGAATAGAAAAAATTTGATCACGAGGCGGGATTCGAACCCGCGTTTTTTGCCAAACCGTTGTTACGGTTTTTCATATATAAAGCATTTCAATGCTATAAAACTAAAAATCAAATAAATAATTTACCTTTAAATTAAATAAATAAATAATTTACCTGAGTATATACGTATAAGCTACGAGTGTATAAGCTTAAAAACTCCACTATATTTAGATGAATTTTAATAAGCTATCAGCCATTCTCATCACTATCCCTGACTGAAAAGTTCTGTAGAAGCATAACAGCAATCACTGAACAACCGCCTCATTCTCCACATTTTATTGTATTTAACCTGAGCCAAATAAATATTTCATTCCGTCTAAGATTTAGTGCCTAGATACGGCATATATACGTCATGTAGGTCTGGGACCGTCCCAGGATGGCACCGGCTTTACGACTCATAAAAAAACCCGGTCACATTATATATCTATGAATTATACGATTCGCTTTATTGCTGAATCCTAAACGCTATTGAGCGATGGTTTTGATTTTTTGTTTAGGCTTCAGTAGTGCTTCAAATTGGATATGAAGTGTGGAATTCCCTACCAACTGTTTTTCCCAGGGAGTACAATCGGATTTATTTAAGGCCAAAATGAAGACTGTATCTCTGTGATCGGGCATGCTCACCAATTGGACCACATCTACGCTTAACATCAGGGGAGATCGCGGGCAAATGCCTGAAAAGATTATAACAAAAAAGTCGAGTGAAGTAAACATAGCTTCGTCATGTAATACTAGCTGCGCCCCGCGGTTTCACCCGCGTAAGTCCGTATTCCGTAGGAATATCGGGATAAAAAAATGACTATATGAGGAGCTGTCTACGTACCAAATTTCATTGCAATCGGTTCAGTAGTCTTTCCGTGAAAGAGCAACAAACACACACACATCCTTACAAACTTTCGCATTTATAATATTAGTAGGAAGTAGGATAGTAGTTAATTTACTATTAACTCTTTTCGTTCCGCGAACGGTGAAGCTTTGGTATGATCTAGTTTTCTTTTTTTTTTTCAAAATATTTGCTCATGTGTCCAATAAGTACAAAGTTTGAATTAAATCTTTAGTTTATAGGGGATCAAAATTAAATCTAAATGAGTCGGTGATATACAAACCTGTTGCTAATTTTTAACTACATCTTATGAACATAATATTACGTTTGAAAATATCTCGATATAACGAGTTTTACAGGAGTATTCCGTTAATAATTTCATTATATGAGCCAATATTTCGCCTCAGACCTTATTATATTCTCCGAGGTGAGGTTAGTATGTAAATTGTGTTTACTTTAATTAATTACAAGGATCAACAAAAATTATGGGGCTTTTTCGTTTATCTTGAACTAAGTTTAAGCGAAATAATAGTTAATTCAGTTATTGAGACGTTGGATTAAATATATCTTCTAAAAATTTAATTTACTTTAAGCCGAGCATAATTAATGTCGATTTATTAATGTTTTATAATATTGTAGATTAAATATCACAATTAAATATTTATTAAGATATTATATAGTGTAAAATTTTATACAATGACTAGCTTTTATTTATGTCTATGGGGCTTAGTCTAATTAATATATTTCACTAGGTATATATGAGACGTAAGAAGCAATTTTAACCATTCTTATTATCATCAAAAATTTGGAAAGTTCGTAAAAAATTTACATATTGACAAATTACGAACTGGTATATAATACTATAGGTACATATAATAATATAGGCTTATATAGTGTATATAGGCGTAATGTTACAGAAGCTAGTAGTATATAACGAAATTATTGCATTTATCCTCAGTTACCATTAGTTGCACAAAGGGCCTCTCGACCCTGTGATCGATCTATGATGCAGGGGCAGCATTTTTGGCACACACACATAAAAGGATATGAAAATATGAATAAATTTAAGATTTTTGCAATCTCTTTAGAAATATAACTGCGTAGAATCAAAAAAACCTTAGTCTCTGTAAAGGACCAGCAAATGTTTAAAATGTATTATTTCAAATAGCCTACTTAAAGATGTTGTACCTTGGAAAGTTGTCATATTAGTATGACAGGACATTTCGCTGTCATTTATGATTTAGAAACAAAGATTTTTGTGAAAGCGATGTGATTTTTAAAGAGCAACTACAGGTTTTCTAGTCGGCTCTTCTCTGTAGCCACTACTCTCCGAATCAATGGTAAATTAATACCAGGTAATTTAATACATTATGATTCAAAAGCTCTTCTATAAAAATTCTAGCGGAATGAATGAATGTTTGAGTTCGAGTTCAACCAATTTATCATTGTTCACAAAAACACAACAAAAAGTTAAGCATTTGTAGAAACAATGGCTTTACAAGCGGTTTCGTCTGGCAATTTTGTGATTTATCTAATACGTAACAATGCGAAAAGTTTTGTTAAAATCGCAGTTAAAAACTAACATAACAATTATTGCGACGAAACTGCATTTGAAATATTATACATGTTAGTCATAGTTGGTCGTTGACTGCGCAAAACTTTCGTATTGTGTTTAATACTAGCCGCTTCTGCGGGCTTCGCTTGGGTTTAACCCGGGATAAAATAGTCTTTGCTGCTTCGTAGCAATGTAACTTTCTAGTGGTAAAGTAATTTTTATAATAGGTCCTGCGGTTTTCGAGTAGAATCGTACCAAAGAAACGAAATTTTACCCATTCGTTAGGTATATTTATTTAGAAAAATTGTGTATACATGCAACTTCTTCACTATGACAAAAATTATTATTTTATTGAACTAATATACAACAATATTGTTTGTATTTGAACGGTCACTTCTTTTCATTGTCACATCTGAACTGCTTAACTAATATTGATGAGTTAAGTTAAATGGTTTAGTGTTTCTTTGAGTGGCCTTGTTGACAAAGTCCTGGGTGGACAGCTAGTTATACCATATAATGTGAACGAAACCACAGTCATCAGCTAGTATATATCACGCTAAATATAATTTTATACGCTATAAAAGTAATAATCGTCGTGCCATCAATTCCTCAATAGATTGTAATATCTCTTATATTACAACCTCAATATTAATCCTTTACCGATTGTCTTTGAACTACAAATCAATATTATTAGGGTTCAAGGAAACGTATGAAAATAAACTGTGGAATAAACACGAGAAAACGCTGTACACACCAAAATATTAGGTCTTTGAGTGAACGAAATAAATTGGAAATCAATATAAAAAGAAACTTGAGCGCGGTAATTTGGTGACCAAGCTTTTGATTGTTTATATATCCTACTAATATTATAAATGCGAGAGGTTGTGGATGTATGTGTTTGTGTATGAATGTTTTACTCTTTCGCGCATAAACTACTGAACCGATTACAATCAAATATGGTATCTAGATAGCTGGACAACTAGAATAACACAGGCAACTTTTTATTCCGATATTCCTACGGGATACAGACTTAAGCGGGTGAAACCGCGGAGCACAGCTAGTATTCCATAATATTTAGTGTTATTATTAATTTACGATTGATACTTACGTACATATACATATTTTTATTTATTTATTAATATATATTAACTAAAAGTTGTTTCTTTAACAATTTGGCAAAATAATTAGAGAATGAACAATCGAATTCAAAACACTCCAGAAACATATTCAACGTTATATCATTTAAATAAGATTTTCAGTATCATAGACAGTCTTTGAATACATCCTTTGTTCCATTTTTTGCTACCAGATTCGTTAGTTGCATAGCTTTTGACGACTCTTGATGACGATTTCAAAGTCACGATTGGAAATTCGGAAACAAATAGTTTCAGTACTGTATTATTGTAGTATCTAACAAATATTATAAACGTGAAGGTTTCTTTTTTATTTTTTTTTTATTCTTTAACGTGAAAGTTTATTCTATAATTAATAGATGGATGGATGTCTGTTATTCTTTTACGCGAAAGCAGCTTAGCGTATCTGTATCAAATTTGGTACAGAGATAGTTTATGGTCTGGATTAGTACATATGCTACCTTTTACCCGGTGCCACGCGACTGACGCCTCGAGTAACAGCTAGCTACATATTATTTAGAAGATAGATTTGCTTGTATGTATTTCAATAAAAATCTGCACAACTAATTTCTTCTTTCTCCTACAGAGTTTCTTGTCGGCTCTTCTCTGTAGAAACTGCTTTCCGAACCGGTGATTAATGTTAAAATGTAATTGCATAACATGTTTGCGTTTTAGTTTAATAAATAGAAAATCTACATTACCAGGCTTCATCAATTCGTCTGGTGCGATGACAAATGATTAATAGAATAGATTTTTTTGCGACAGTCTATCGTATATCTCATTCAAGATCAAATTGTGCCTTTGAAAACATAATCTTAAACGTAAGTACGTACGGGAGAGAAAAGTGGACGCGCGACCAGTTAGGGTTGCACACATAGAGTTTTAAGAATTCATCTATTAGAAAAATTCTGATGTGCTTAGTGCCCTATCGCCGGGACACCCTGTATAAACTTATTGTATCATTATATTTATGCGTTAGAAAAAAAATCTTATTATAATCTTAACTAATTTTATTTATCTATTAACATAAAGAGTTTATGCCTAAACCACGCTAAACTAAGGAACTGCTGGACCGATTTCAAAAATACACATAAGCCTAATATACCTATCACAAGCGAAGCCGGGGCGGATCGCTAGGTGTTTTATAATCCACTTACACTAAAGATCATACACGCTCTATATACTGGCTATAAAAATAGTTCATAAATGTCTCATTTTCCTCTATGATGGCACTAAGTCCAGTTTAATTATCTTGTTATGATCCATAATGTTTTAATGAGAAAAATATTACGTCTATTATATCATTTTAGTGGTGTATTATAGTTTAAACTTTAATGAACAGTTGTTTTTAAACTACGACGCAGAACAGGGGTGTATTATTATGTTTGGTGTCGGTGTGTATGTCTGTGTGTCTGTGGCATCGCAGCTTTAAAATGGATGGATCGATTTTCGATGCTTTTCTGTTTCCTTTCTATGGTTCTTTCGAATTCATGATGTGCATGAAATAAAAAAGGGTTAAGGACGTTCTTTGAAATTTATCTTTGCCTGGTAGAAGTAGCTTATTAGCGATGTGGCAGATATTATTTACATAATAAATATTATTAACATTTTAAATGTTGTCATTCAAACGCATTTTTTATAGTTAAGAATGTTAAATTTATTATTTTTGTGTATTTATATGCGCATTAATTAAAGTGTACTATAAAACAAATACTCGTTATTTATTTATATTTACCTATAAATTTAAAAGAAAATTAAATTAATATTATCATGATAAGTAAACTGTTGTTACAGCAATGTTTGTAATAAACACAATTATTGTGAACCGAAAGTCTATACTGAAGTGTAAGTGGCGATGTTTTCCCCAGTTAAATAACGGAACCCGGGCCAAGGAATTTGTGGGTAGACGATTAAGTCCCAGTGGTTTCGTGATACGACTAGTTCCAGCGTCATTTTAGCTAAATACAGATAATCCAGCTGGTTCACAGCTCTGCGGCTATCGCAGAATACTAGATTTTCTTAATATCCCGTGTAGCTCAGCGCTGGATGGTGGATACGGAGGGAATTTTCTAGAAGCTTTTAGGTAACGATATAAGACTTATATCGTTATTATTATTATTATTAACGTATGTAATAGTAAGATTAGCATTTAGCATTGTTGTTGCATTTATTATTTTACCTTCTCTCTCCGCTATCAGCTCCAACAAAGTTATCAAAAGTAATTCCCATGTAGTAGTATCCCAGTAGTCTATGTCACTCTCTAGCCTCTTAACTATGACAAACTATAAACATCACGTCTTAAAATAGCTCCGTTGCGACGCGAAAGAAACACAAACAAACACACAAAAAATTTGTAAAACGGTTGGGTTGATTTTTTTTCGTTAAAGGAATAACTGTAAAACCTGAATAAATTTAAAAGTACTAAGTAGATTCTGCTGGTATCCTTCAGTTACAATTTACGCAGAGGCGTGATAACATCTGAATATTAAGGCTTCGAAATTCTAATTTTACAAACCCGGAGTTTAGTGGTTGCTCAGTAGGACATCGGACTTGAGACGAGAAGTCGGGGAAAAATCACAAAAAAAAGACGAAATGTGACCTTTACCACCGCACGTTAGGCTACCGTAGTGGATTATGGGCTGAACCCTCATATTAGGCCTGTATGTCCAGTCCATATATGTTATATAGTCTAAGCTTTATAGTCTTTCTATAGTATGATAATGAAATTCTTGTGCGTCTTCTTAATTATGTTCATTTATATTCATAAATTTTTCATACTAATAACGAACAAATAAACGTAATTAAATTCGGTTCATATAAATAACCTAATCTTTACCTTGCATAACTAACCTAACCTTGCATAGTATAAAGTACATTCAAAACAATAATATGTATGTCTCAATGTATGGACGGACGAATGAACCCTGTAACACAGGTTTTAACCTAGCACAGGGATCATTGTTTAAAAAAAAAGATGCTATGAAACTCTAATGTACCTATATAATTCATGAAACTTAATGTCTGCAGTGTATTTCTTTTTTGGTTCAAATAAACTTATTTTTATTATTTTTATTTAAAAATCTGGTTTGGATTTTAGTAATTTCTTCCATACATAACTAAATCTCCAACCCATTTGAGTTACGATACGTTGGCCATAATCATATATTACAATAAGTTATCGTAATATTGTCATAGCTGAACGAGATTGAGTGTAAATGGGGTGTTATGACCATTTCTCTGATGTCCTCATTGGTTGAATGCAATTTGTTTATGTTATTTGAATACTTGATTAAAATAACCAATGCATCTGCATACCTAGAAACAAATAATAATACATATACTGTAGTTTAGACGATAAAGTCTGTGTCTGTCTTCTTAAATACGCTTCATATTTTCGTCAAGATCAGAATACATATAAATTCAAACATTTCTTTATTCAATTAGACTTCTTCTAGAAGGACTTTTTAATCGTCATAACATAGTTTTACCATTTACCGATTTTGGAAGCAGTTTCTAGAACATCCGGCATGAAACTCTCTAATTACTGTTAATACTTGCTGTTAGTCACAAGGTGTTCAATGTTAATATGAATGAATTCTAACTCATTTGTCATTTATAGATATTACCTTAGTTATACTTGTTTGTTTTTGTTGAATGTTGTGTTTATCTTTAATTGTTGTGCATATAATCTATAATACTAAACTTTTTTTTTGTATTGAGAGAAAATGTTTATGCAACAACAGCGGATGAACCTAAATAAATAAATAATTGCTCCTTTAAAATCACAATTAATACTCTGAAACGTGGAAAATTACAAAAAACACACGTTTAATATTCATTTCACGTTTTTACAGCATGAAGCTTTAGTTCAATCAGGACAATGGAACGTTATGATTTAGATTATAATAGTAGGGGAGCCCAAGAGGGGATTTTGGGATTTACTCGAGCGCGTCAGATTATTATAAGGGAACGTACCTTACCTATTACTAAGTACCTCCAGAAAGTATGAGCAGTTAATACTGGTGGGTGCGCTCGCAGGAGCCGCAGGAAATTTAAAAATATCGATAATTCTTTAAGGTTACGCTCAAATTGTCAGATTAGCAAAATATGGATTTTTTATGTTGTAAATAACCCGTAATATCTTTATCTGACGCGCTCGAGTCATATATTTTTATATTTTACCTTTTATTTGTAGCCACGAAATTACCACATAAATCGTAAGAATAAGTTATATTTTATTTCAGTGATATGCCAGAGCATTCAAAATATCAAAATCTAACGGGCTTGAGTATTTTCACAACCCCGTTTTTCTTTTACAATTAAAAAAAATTTCAAAAACCTTTTTTCACCGCTAAAATTGAAAACACTATAGGACTTTTTTTCTTGCTATCGTATAATCTGCGAATTCCAATAGGTTTCTGAAACGCTCGAGTAAATACACATTTAGCATCTTGGGCTCCCCTACTATAAGAGCATCAGTAACAATGCTTTATGCGTACTAATCTCCGCGAACACTTATTAATCCTTTTGAATAAACTATTCTGATTTCCCAGGCCGCGAGTTATTAATTTTATTCAATCCTCTGGGAAATTATTTGTTATTGATGCGTTTTGTTCAATAAAACTTTGTTACTGTTTGTTTACTATATATATTATTCATTTTTTATTGTTATATTTGCGATTAGTTGATATTTACTACCTTGATATACAATAATAATTCTGTTTTTTTTTAACGAAGTGTAATTTTAAGTTTTTTATTTGAATGTGGTTAATTTGGAGTTAAATTGTTTATGTGAGGTTGAAATTATCACAGATGATATGTTTATATTACTGCTATATAAACAATAAAATGTCGAGGTTAAGCACTGCTTGGGACGGTCATCAATCGGATGAGAAATGTTTTGAGCACTTACTCTTTTGCTTATTTGTACGGAACCCGTGCTCATGACAGATGTCTTTTATATACAGATTACTATACATATAATAATATTACTAATTAGACGATTCTTTAATGTCTTTATTTTATCTAGCAGTATCGAAGACTTTGACCCTGTACTATTTAAGAAAAATTACAATAGCAAAGACATCCATCCAATTAATTATCACTTCTTTAGCATGCAAATAATTTCTTGGCAAGTGAAATTGATTTAAATTTAAAATGTGCTTTTAGTATCATAGGAATATTTGAAGGACAGTTGAAACCAAGAGATTTTGTTGTATGCAAAAGGGCGAGGTCAAGATTAATTCACATTTATGAAATTTAAAAACCCTGACCCCATTTTGTACCGTAGGCTATCTTGAGTTTTATTAAACACTAGCTGCGCCTCACGGTTTCACCCGCGTAAGTCCATATCCCGTAGGAATACTATGGGATAAAAAGTTGACTATATGTTATTCCAGTTGTCCAGCTGTCTACCTACCAAATGTCATTGCAATCGGTTCAGCATTTTTTGCGTGAAAGAGCAACAAACACACACATCCTCACAAACTATCGCATTTAAATAATACTAGCTGCGCCCCGCGGTTTCACCTGCGTAAGTCCGTATTCCGTAGGAATATCGGGATAAAAAGTAGCCTATATGTTATTCCAATTGTCCAGCTGTCTACGTATCAAATTTCATTGCAATCGGTTCAGCAGCTTTTGCGTGAAAGAACACCAAACACACACACACGTCCTTACAAGCTTTCGCATTTATAATATTAGTAGGATAGGACGATAGGATAGACTATACTCTATAGTATTATTCCAGTTGAGCAAGTTATGTTAAGTTGACCGATACAAAGCACCTATGTTAGAGTTGATTATGGGTGGTTTTTATTTATCATCAGATGGTCCTTTACTTGCCATAAAAATCAGAGGACAACCTACAAACTAGTTCGATTCTAATGAACACTGAATTGGTACTCTTGGGAACTAAGACAGCGTACGATTGAGTCTTGGTCCAAAATTAAAATACCATTCGATTTGAATATGAAACTAGAACTGATTGCAAAGAGAAAGTTCAAGATTGTGGTTGAAAAAAGGTTGTCTTATATTGAGGGGTAAAGGATGGGGAAAGGATTGCCTACTGGAAAGAAGGAATGGAATGGGAAGGTGAGGGTTCACCGAATGAAAAATTATGCTACTGTTTCCCGCCGGCTTTCTGTACGGGTGGTACTTTCCCGGTGCGAGCTGGCCAAATTGGTGCCGAAGCGTACTCGACTTCCACATAATCCTCTGTTTATGTATAATGTTATAGTGAATGTTATAGTTAATTTAATTACGATTAGCTTCGATACAGCGATGCATTAAAGTGACTGTAATTAATTTGATGAATATTTTAATAAGGTTTAAATAATTCGCTCGTGCTGTGATTGATTGTGATTCTAAATTCTATTTATCAGATTGTAATGATTGATATTTATACAGAGTACCGATTTAGTGTTTGTGGTTATTGAAATAGATATTCAGAGTATTGATGGTTTTTTAAATCCAGCCGGATTATTATTTATTTCGCTAGTTTTGGAATTGAAAAAATAAAGAAAACGGATATTTGTACTTTTGTTTATAGAATACTAGCTTTCCACCAGTGGCTTCGCCCGCGTAGTCGCAGAGAAGATAGACCCGGGGTTTTCCTCGCATGTTCTCATTCCCGTGGGATTTCCGGTATATATACGTCTCCTGGTTTTAAGCTACCTCTGTACAAATTTTCAGCCAAATCGGTTCATCTGTTCTTGAGTTATAAATAGTTTAACTAACACCTCTTTCTTTTACATATATAGATAATGTAATGTATGTGTTCATATAAATTATTCTATACATTTATGCTTCAAAGATTTATTATCTAAAGATAATAAATCTGCTATCTATATTCTTCCTTTGCATCACATTACTGTGTTTTTGTTGTCTGGAATAGATCACTTGAAGTGATAAGACCGCCTTTTATACTTATTTTAAGCTGTATTATTCTTATGTTCTATTCTCTCTTGTAATTAAAAGTATTTTATTGTTATTATAAGCTTTATAAACTTTTAAACAAACTGTTCGTTAATTTTAGTTTTAAATGCAAGAATAGGGGATTAATAGATAATATACTTTATAAGACACGGGGTCGTATTGATTGCCTAATAAGTTCTGTTTTCTTAATTTAGAGAAGGAATGTAAACAATATAATATTATGAACCATTTAACTTCAATTTTTGCACTGCACGCTACTCTCAATACTTCTCTATACTGAACAATACTCTTCGCCTCTATCTTATTTCTCTCTGTACGTCTGCTTGTCTGGAAAAAAGAAGGAAAAGCGCCAATTGTTTTTTTAGTTTCTGTTAAGAATAGATATATATATACATATATATTATTGTGGGAGTCGAGCACGCTTCGGCACGAATTGGGCCAGCTCGCACCGGGGAAGTACCACACCCCCACAGAAAACCAGCGTGGAATAGTGGCATGCCACTGTGTTTCGTACGGTGAGTGGGGGAGCCGGAGGCCCGTTTCCTTTTCCTCACCCGTCCTAGTCCATTCCTTCTTTCCAGTCGTTAATCCTTTCCTTTTCCCTTACCCCATAAAAGCGGGCAGCGCATTCACAGAGGTACTACCTTTGCGCATGTTTATGGGCGGTGGTGATCGCTTACCATCAGGCGAACCACCAGCTCAGCTGCCCGCTATGACATAAAAAAAAAAATATATATATATATTTGAGAATGAGCACCACACTATATATATATACATATATATTAGAATTATAAGAAGAAGCAATAAAGAATAAATAAATTATTAACCGTTTAGAGAAGGCCCTAAACCGCCCACATTACACTCATTAATAATAATACCTGTGAAAAATCACTGGTTATTTGTCACGCTTTGTAACGTTGTTAGACAAAATATTCGCAAAGCTGAAGAAGTTGGAGAACCTCGAAATTGTTAAGTTTCCACGTCTCCACCATTCATAACTACTGCCTGCGGGAGACACGTTCGCCGCGATTTAGGGCATAAAATTCGCTTTTTTCTTCACTCAAATATAAATTATGATTCATCGCTTGTATTTCAGTGTCACCTTTTGAAGTTTCAGCAGAATTACATATGCCCTGATTCAAAGACTAATGCGGATTTCTACTGGATAATAAGCGTGTACATTCCCATTTCTACGTCACTACGCGTTAACTCTAGTTAAAACTAGTTGTAATAAATGCATTTAGTTACAACTACTTACTGAACTACAAGTACTTAAAACTTGGGCAAGAAAATTGAAACCATAAACTGATTTTAATGGGTTTATTTGTAACATATATTTAACAAATACCCCATGATTACAGAGGAATATAATCCTATAAGAAATATTCTAGCACATTGTGTTTTGTGCTGTTCTTTTGTTTTTTTGTATGTATGTCATAGCGGACAACTGAGCTGGTGGTTCGCCTGATGGTAAACGACCACCACGAGCAACGATCACCACTGCCCATGGACATTCGCAGAGGCTCAGGCCTCTGATAATGCTCTGCCCGCTTTTAAAGGATAAGGGATGAGGAAAGGATTGATGACTGGAAAGAAGGAATGGATTGGGAAGGGCTAGGAGAAGGAAATA
Source organism: Zerene cesonia (assembly GCF_012273895.1). NCBI lineage: Eukaryota > Metazoa > Arthropoda > Insecta > Lepidoptera > Pieridae > Zerene > Zerene cesonia. Next base: position 6,710,105 of record NC_052105.1, on the reverse strand, counting down.
GGCCTCCAGCTCCCCCACTCAACGTACGAAACACAATAGCTAGATATTATTTCACGCCGGTTTTATGGTGGGGGTATGGTACTTCCCCCGTGCGAGCTGGCCCAATTCGTGCCGATGCATGCTCGACTCCCACAATAAATGTTGTACTAAATATCATTCAGTTTCATGGGTTTCCCTATTCGGGTGTGTTTGAACATTTTACTATTATTACTTTTATATGTTTGTATCTTGATTGATAGTTAGTTATTGTGAGAAATCTATACTTAAACTAGCTGCACCCGATAAACGCTGTTCTGCCTTACTCTGATCATTTAGGGGTATGAAAAATAGATGTTGGCCGTTTCTCATAGATACCGGATATGCACGAAAAATTTCATCAAAATCGGTCAAGCCGTTTCGAAGGAGTATGGCAACGAAAACTGTGACACGAGAATTTTATATATTAGATAATATAAAATTAAGGGCTTATTTTATTTTAACGCGCTAATTTCAAGAACTACTGATCTGATTTGAAAAATTAGTTTAGTATTGGATAGTCCATTAATGGAGACAGGCTAACTTATATAACATCATGTACGACGTGCAACCGCGGGAAACAGCTAGTTTAAAAAATATTTCATTCAGAGTATCTAAGCCAATTTATTGCCAAAATCCATTCCTTCCATACTGTTTTGCTATCAAACAAAATAATGAAACAACTAAGATCGAGGTCATTTTTCTACGTTACGATTTAATGACCATATTTCTTTTACTCTGCCAATATAATAAGCTAATTCACAGAACTCCAAACCTACCGTCAACTTTTATTAGCCTCCATGACTCGTTCAGATAAATTATCTTGTAGATTCTCTATGAATAACAAATATTACCGCGATCGTAGCCGCTTGGAATTTTAAATCTGACTCAAGTCACAGTAACTCCCAATGGTACATTTTTATAACTAAACGGATTATGTATATGGTAAATAAGCTTTAATATGAAGAGAGAGTATTGATCAGTCTAGATATATATTCTATTTAATATTAATAGTGATTCCTTTAATATTTAATTACAAATCTAAATGTAACAAACATTCATTAGTACTTTATAAAGCAATATTGTATTTGAAAATTCGCATACTCACATTCATTGTCATCAATTCCTACAGGTAAAGAACAGAAAACAGGACCGTAACTTTCTTATCGTAACTGCTAATAGGTATCAGATATAACCTGCTTATTTTTAAGGAATTACACCATAGAATCTTCTGGAAATACGCGAAAAAGCTGATACATTCTACGGTCTATTACGAATAATAAAAACGAGCTGTGACCTTAACTTAGAAGTGGCATCGCTAACTTCACCACCCAGTACTCAGCGTTGTAATTTTAAGATGCGCAGAATGCCTCAGAACTTTCGAACTTAGTGCTCTCCAGTGTATAGAACATTCTAGATGCAAAAAGTCGCTTTACAACTAATAGTACGCTAAGCGAAATGAGGGAAGTTCGCCTTTAAAATTGTTGTGCTTCAATTGTTTAAGGGTAAAAAGTTTTAGTTCTTTGATTGGTTCAGAGTAGGTAGTTGGAAAGCGATGGTTATAATGGCCCAATGGTGAATTTGACTGAAACGTTTCTAAACTAGAAAGAATTTAAAAAATTGTTCTTTCTATACAAATAACTAGCAGTTATCCCTGGCTTCGCCCGTGGTACATAGCCTATGTCACTCAGGAAAGTTGCAGCTTTCTAATGGTGAAAGAATTTTCAAAATCGGTCCAGTAGTTTTTGAGGTTATCTTTTACACACAAACAATAAATCAAATCTTTTCTCTATACAATATTGGTATAGATAAATATAGTTATTAATAAATATAGTTATAAACACAAAACTCTTTAATTTATACGAAGATCAATTACCGTCTCACTTGCTCTTATATAGAATGTACGTAATTTTATTTAATCCTGGCAATTCTAAGCAGAGTTTTATTTTCAGCAATCTTCGATGTGTACTAAGTGAACAAAGTTTGAACGTCTGACCATTTTTGGGTCAAAGTCAAGTAAAGAAGTCGATTGTATACAAACAAACATATAGGTGTAGCTAATGAAAGCTTAAGAAAGACATAAAATTTGTGATAAAAACACTTTATTCAGAAGAGCCTGTTTTTTGGAACCCAATTAGAATTATCTTAATATATTTACAATGAATTACAATTACTTCGTATTATAGTACTACTTCATGACTTTTTAATAGCATGTAATAAATTTGTAGCTTATCTTTTATTATCCACACTAATATTATAAATGTCAAAGTTTGTTTGTTTTAATGTCTAATCCGCCAGTCACACTGAAAATGCTGAACGGATTTTGATGGAATTTAGTATACAGGCAGGGTATAGCTACCTTGGGTGATAGGATACTTTTAACCCGTTTAAATGCTCCTTTAGGATAAAACAGGAATAAAATTAGGTTAAAATGCCTATGTCACTCTCTAGCTTCCTAACTATCTCCAGACACTATAATAATCCTACTAATATTGTAAATGCGAAAGTTTGTAAGGATGTGTATGTGCTTGTTGATCTTTCACGTAGAAACTACAGAACCGATTGCAATGGCAACTTTGTATAAAACGAGATACGGGCTTACGCGGGGTAAACCGTGGGGCGCAGCTAGTCATATCATATAACTACGTAAGAAAATTATTTAATCTATAAACTATTATATATTAGTTATTAGTTATTAAACTATACTAGTAATTCAACACTATTTAACACTATATTAGGAAGGATTCTGTAGCCTCATGACTACAATTTTTCAAATCTATTTAAAAATTCGAATGAGTTATTAATTTTGTGTTCTTGGAACGAAAACTTGTTTTTAAATATCTGTTAAAAATATGCATTAAGAACTATTAAAAATTTATAAATTATACGAAAACTTATTTAGTTATACTCATTCTATCTTAGTTTATATATGGTATATATACTAGTGGTTCCAACGAGCATTATAAGATTTATTATACCCTTATAAATAATAAATTACGTCATTATTTTGAAGTAAGTAGAAACATATATCAAAGTTTATATAAATATTTATAACGGTAAACGCTATCAGTGGGATTTCTATCCAATACAGACGTCTGTCACGCCGGGGATTACCCGGGTCGCCGGATTATTTGCTAACGTATGTGTTTGAGTCTCTTATAAAAGTTTTAGTTGAAGAAAATTATGTCAAAGGAAATGACTGTTTAATGGTTAGACGCACTGATAGATCGTGGATCGTGCGTATGCGTCTGGGTTTGTATGTACGTGTGAGTGTGCGTGTGTGTGTGTGTGCGCATGTTTGTGTGCAAGTGTGTATGTATCATACATTTTTTTTAACGTAATGAAACATTTATTTTAACAGATACTTCTAGAAGATACAAACATCAATTGTGTAAATAAAAATGTCGTATAATACAGCTATGCTGTTGCATCGCAAAAAAATTTAATAAAATTCTAGTGTCGTAAATCTGGCACCAGCGAAATGTGAACGTATATTATTATACAAATTAAATATCATCTCTATCGTAACAGCGAAAAGTACAATTTTAAATGTAAACAAAATAGTATTTTCATCTCGTCACTGAAATTTTCATAATGCCGTACTTAATGTAAATTTTATCAACGTGTACAGAGGAACAGAGGACGTGAATTGAGTGTAAAATATTTCGAGAACAATCTATTAGGGCACGATAACATGTATATTGCTTTAGCACACAAACTCTTTACTTCTATGCTGATAATATAAAGCTGAGCAGTTTGTTTGTTTGAATGTACTTATATCAGGAATTACTGATCTATGTATTTATAGTCAGATAAATTTAAATTCGCGAAATGTTTTCTAGTATGGGCCAACTCACTTGCAGAGGCGTTATCTTTGTAAATATTAAAAGATGGTGGTGAACGCTTACCATCAGGCGAACCATCTTGTTTATCAATTCTAGCATACAAAGGATCTCTGATTGCAAAGTTCACAAGTCAACATACTAAGAAGTTAAAGAAAACATTGAGTTATGTTGTGATTAGAAATTATATTGGCAGTTTTTTTATCATGACTATCATAGATTATATTATGTAGTATTAATCTTGTTGATGTGAAACTTTAACCGTATGAGTGTTGTCTAGGTGTTTTTTTTCCTTTTCTTTTGTGTATAATAAAAGTGTTAAATAAATACATTTAATATTAAAACGTCACTTATAGCCATCGGACTTGTAAGTTTATCTCTTCATTATCTTAATCTTCAATAGGTATATGATACGATAATATCTTAATTAATATTTCAAAGGGGAATGCGAGTTTATAACGTTGTAGGGGTAATCTCTGGATCTACTGGACCGATTTTAAAAATTCCTTTACCAATAGAAAGTTACGTTATCTCTGATTTTAATGCGCTATATTTTATTTTGTTTCTATCCCGGATCAACCAGGAACAAGCCGGGACGTACGACTAGTATTCACTAAAGCTGTGAGTGAAATAAATCGCATAGATTTAATGTGCAAGCCTACAAAATCCGTTGGGTTTTTCACGTTATCGCGCTACTATGTACTGAAAATTTATAGCATATAAAATCTATTGTCAACAACAAACGTGGATGGATATTTATTCGTGAATTGAAATTGTGTTTTTTTATTGATGCTAATAGAAATATTTGAGGTTTCCTTGGATAAAAGTGTCACATATTTAATTATGTTGTACTTGTATTATGACATAAAGTCATATTTATGTATTATTTTTTTATATGATACGAGTAGTTAGCAAGCGAGCTGGTGAGTAAGTAGCCTTATGGTAAGTGACCAGTTCTTCCTCTAAACATTTGAGAAGGTAATCCTTTTTTTACCCGTCCCAGTACTTTCCTTTACCCCTCTCGTCATTCCTTTCTTAATCCCTTTCCAATTTGAAGTCGGTAATCTAGCGTTCATGATCAGGGGTAGCCAGATCAGGCGACCACTGGCGGCGATGAGATTTAAAAAAAATTGTCTTACTAGATCTCCATATAGTATGTAAAAACTACATTACAGAACTCAATTACTTATTAATATTGCCAATTTCGTAATCGATACAAAAAATACAACGAAAATAATGCATTTTTCATGTAACGCTCCCGTTAATTTTCTAGTACATTTACAAGGGATTTGTGTAATGGAGGGCATAATAGTGGACGTACGTGATCGAAATAGAGTGTCGACTTTATTGGGTGTTTTGCTTTTCATCTGGCGAAGCTGCACTGAGCTCTTATGGCTGTTTTTTATTCTGTGGCCGGTTGTGTACGGAATGTAATTGAGCACGTATTTGAGATATGAAAATAAAATGTAAACTTTATGGATTAGTATTTATTATACCATGTATATTGACTGTGACCTTGGTACAGTGGTTAGTGTGCGTGTGTGGCTTAGTATCAACAGTGTAAGGTTCGTTCGTGTTGATTAATAACGGAGGTTTTTTTTGGTTTGTTAGTCGAATATTCTCTGAATTTTCAACCTATGGCGTGATTTTTGTGTTTGGTTGGAAAATATTACTCTGTCCGTTTTAGTGTCTGGAGTAGTATGACCCCCCCCCCCCCCTCCCTAAGATTGTCAGTAACATTTTGTGTAGAAAAGCATTTTTTTTCTTTTTTATTCGTTAATAGAGCACGGTTTGACCATTTTAATGACGATCTTAATGGTATGATGAGATGTGACCTAAGATAACCACGACTTAGACCACCCTAGGACCTTCCCTAGGAGATACCCGTTTGCTCTTTTTTGCATTTGTGTACATAGTTGATATTAATTATCACCACATTCAGGCTCTTAATATCAACTTATCAATATTTGCTCACCACTCACATTTCTTATAATGAAAAATAAGTGGCCAATATAGACCTTAAGACGTCCTTCCCCCCGATTGCCTTCTAAGGATAATATGGAGATAATAACATGTCTATTCCAACCTTATGATAAGGGTTGGCTTAGATGCTACACAAGATTTATTTTCCTTGGTATAAAGTTGATAAGTTAGATAACTCATATACTGTAAAGAGAATGTATAAGATTATTCTAAGTTTAATCTCTACTATTATTACAAATACGAAAGTTATTTAGTATGAATGGATAAACGAATGTTTGTTATCTTTCCACGTGAAAACAGTTCATCGTATCTGTATAAAATTTGGTACAGGCACAGATTATAGTCTGGATTACTAGATAGGCTATTTTTTAGCTGGTAAGAACGGGAGGGAACGGGATAATTTTTTCAAACCAAAAAGCAAACAATATTTAATAATGATAATTTGATCTGCCTTTGTTTTATAATGGAGTATGAAAATATTACATTTTAATTAAACAAATGAAAGCCATACAAAACTGCAATAGCTTCTCAGTTATTATTTTTTTCCATTAAATGAGGGACTCGAGTTAGTTATTTAATTTAATGTCGTAGTAATGTTACGTGATTTCTAGAATGTTCTCAATGTGTGAATAAATAGCCATGAACCCGCTGTGTTTTGGAAGTGTGATAAAAGTACCTACTTCACAGTGGTTTTGAATGTGTAACGAACTTCGGAACGTGACAAAGTCTAGACTTCTAGTTAGGTACAGCCATCTTGAAGCTAGTTCGTTCTATCCATACTAATCAGGGATTGCAACAATGTTAATAAATATGATTAAAAACAGTACTTATTGAGTGAAATGACATATCACGGCATTCAATCTATACTAATATTATAAAGCTGAAGAGTTTGTTTGTTTGCTTGAACCCATTAATCTCAGGAACTATTCAATTTGAAAAATTCTTTCAGTGTTAGATAGCCCATTTATTGAGGAAAGCTCATTTATTGATATTGCTATATATGTACCAGGGGCGAAACCGAGGCGGACCGCTAGTATTTAATATGCCAATTGATAACTTCTTATAACTGTTTGCCCTCATATCTTTTATTGTGGAAGGCTATAGGCCATATATATGTACCACGGGCGAAGCCGGGGTGGACCGCAGGTATTTAATACGAAAATTGATAATTTCTTAAAACTACAACTGTGTGCTTCATATCTATTCCTAAGAAAATATCACAACGGAATCATAAAACATAGATAAAAATCGCAACTCCAGCACCAATCCAATTCAATACAATACAAAGCTTTTCTTACAATTGCTCTGCTAGTGGACTTTAAAATTCGCCAATCAAACGCTCGACCTTATCGAACAATTGGTAAAATATAGCCCTTTTATCGAATGGCTAACAAAGAGCGCGATAGCAATGATCGAATGTAGAAGAGAAGAGAATTGCTTGTGACGTATGAATGAGGAACGCGCAAGAGCAGAATTCTCTGTGAGAAGCATTTAACAATAGGTAATAAGAGATTTAATACATTTAATAAGAGGATAGAAAGAAATAGATCACGAGACGGGATTCGTTCCCCCGTTTTTAGCCTTGTCTCATGATCGAATTTTGTTGTTATTATTAAATATTTTATATTTATAAGGCTAAAAAACTTTTACATTAAAATAAATTTTAATGTGAAAGTCGAGTACGCTTCAACACAAATGGGGCCAGCTCGCACCGGGGAAATAACAAACCTTCATAGATACCAGTGTGAAATAGTAGTATGCTACTGAGTTTCGTACGGTGAGTGGGTGATTCGGTTCCTTTTCTTAACCCTTTCCAGTTTTTTTCCTTCTTTCCCAATCGTTCGTCAATCCTTTTCTAATCCCTTTCCCCATAAAACTGGGCGGTATACGACCACCATCTCATCATCGGCTCAAAGATATGTGTATAGTTAATGTTATTCTAAAATAACCCACCCATTTAGGTGTGAAAATAATTTCAAATTATAACAAATAGGCGTACGAATTTTTAAATAGCTATTCAACGATATTGAAATAGCAGAATTTGACGTAAAATTTTATGTTATTTTTAATTGAGCAAAAACTCTCGAAGCAAAAGTATCCAAATTTCAATATCAAACAGAAATAACAATAAAAATTACAATACGAATAAAATAACATGTATCACGATATACCTGGATAGCCATTCAGAATTTCATTTCAATAAACGTACGCGTGCGAAATTTGAAAATTACCTTGTGCATTTGAAAATAGCCCGACACGGATATAGCATCATTTGATAATTTCTTGTAATAATGAATAGCTATTTAATATGCAATTATTTATTTATAATGCTTTATTATACAAAAATAGGAAGTTATCCTTATACAATGTAATTAGTTATATTTCGTACAAAAGGGCTTATTGTTATACAGCTATATCTGCCAGGCAATAATGATAACAGTATAGATATAAGATTATAAAAAAACTACATAAAGGTACATAACATATACATAAAAATACATCCAAAAATATCCATATTAAGAATGTGGATTCAAACTATATTTCTGTCCGCAGATTCGCCTGCACAGTAAAAAGATAGAAAGGGCGATATTTCCAAATGTCTACCAAAGGGTTGAAGCGTTCTCGACTCCAACATAGAAAAATAAGTAGCGATATTCAATAAGAGAAGCAAGTAACATGGGGACTATACATACACATTACTCGTACATTTTAATGGCGTGTGGCTTTTGTCCACATTATTACGCGAATTGCTAAGCTTTGTGCCTAAAATACTCGAATTTAGCGGAAAATTGGCTGATTCAAATTAACTTTTGTTGAACGATTGTTGATCGGGCCATAGTCAATCGTAGGCAGTCTGTGTTTACACTGAATTGAATATTTGTACAGCTGTATTTTAGGAATCAAACATATATGAGTATATAATATGTGAGTATCATATAAAATTAATATAAATAATGTTCTAGCTACATGAGCAGCTCAGTGGCTGGCCTCGACGTTCAATCGAAAAGTCGGAGGTTCGTAACCAAGCGAGCGTTCCAGAAATAATATTGTTTTAATTTATCTGTATCTTTTTCACTGCTCAAAACGGTGAAGGAAAACATCGTGTAGAAACCAGCTTCTCCACGAATCAGCAGTTTGACGACATTTGACATCTGAAAGCCTGCGCTTGGCGAGCGTGGTAGGTGCTGGTCAGAACCCTCATAGGACGAATGTGTCTCTGTAATAGCAATAAATAGGCTGTGTATGTCAAATTTGCTAGCTAGGAATCACTTTAATATTATAAACATGATTTTTTGTTTGTTTGGATGTTTGTCCGTCATTCTCGTTGGAACTACAGAACAGTTTTTGATGAAATTTGACAGGGTATAAGTAATACAGACAGGGTATAAGCTGATCAATCTTGATATCCGGGCGGAGCCGGGACGAGTGTCTAGTAGCTCATAAAAGACCTCTTCCAGACCACAGTTAATTAATTCGAAAAATTCATTCACATTATTGCAGTTTTATATTTTTTTTTTTTCATAGGTTCTATTCGACGAGTATAACATTAAATTATTGTTTTTATAAATTAGAAATTAAAGACTCATATAAATCACTGTATTTTATACAAGTACAAATTTTCATACGAAGATACCCATGTTTTCGGTACCCCAATTCCAAGATCTCAGAATTCAGAAAGCATACCGAACGCCAACAGTGCTAGAGTTAATTGCCTAGGAGTGAACGTTGATTATTGAAGGATACTCAATCTGGTCGTAAAAATGTCTAGAATGCTATCAATTCGCATGCGTGCGCTGCGTTTGCGATGAGAATCTTACTAGAATGAGATCATGCCCTAAATTTACTGGAGCCATTCAGGCCTTGACAAATGACGGACTTGTACTATTAACCATGTACAATTTTATTAAGACCTATCTATATATATAATGTACACTAAAAGTTGAACTGTTTTTGTAATAAACTAGACGGCAATAGAGGCGTTTGATCTGTTAAATAGAAATTAGAGCATATTACTTTTTTTTAATCATATTCCTTTTTTAAACCAAAAAAAAACTAGACTCCACGGTTACATAGTAATTAGATGAGATGAATTAATGACCTTTCACTCTTCGATTATCGGGAACCCTAAAAACCCGCCTCAGTTAAAAACTTTAACTATAAAAGAGATTTAAAGAATTTGACAATTTGATTAGTGTTCAGAGACTCAGGCGGCCAGCTGTAACGCCAGACGACGCAACTTTAATCTTAACAATAGAAAAATAATTAAACGGCCTGATGGTTGACGACCTTGGAATTATATAAAATATATCTTTATTTAATAGACGTTTTGGAATATAAAAGCTTAATATTGTTTGTGATTCGTAGTATCTTATACTGTATCTTGATAAGTATAAAATTAAATACAATACCCTTAACTTATCTCAAAAATGAAGGGTGTCGCTGTCGATTCAGCGTAACCTATGGAATAATATCCCGTTAAAAAAATTAGCTCTCTGCACAAAACCTCCTACATTAGAGTTAAAATACACAGAGCACTAGAAGTAGTCCACAATGATAATTCAACAGCTTTATATTATTCGCTATTTCAATGATAAGCTAGCTGCATTGTGATTAATCGGCAGAATAATAAGAATCAATGTAGTTTCATACAAAAATGAAAATTAATGTAACGTTTAACATATATTTTCGTATTTATAAATGTCGTTATCTTTTGTCAAAGCTAGTGAATAGTGTGCAGCTTTCGATTAAGCAATTTTAAATGTCTACAAAAATATGCATCACGTACACGTTTTAATATTAAAATTATCCCATCGCACAAAGGATACTGTTAATGGTTTTCGACACGTTGCGTTCAACATGCGTTAAGCAGGTTTACAATAATTATACCGTGAAATAAAAGCCTCCTGCAGCGGTGCGTTTCCAATCATGTACGCACTGATCAATGCATATTATGCTCTGGAATATTCGAGAAAATTCGAGAATTCTAATTGAAATTTTATGAACAATTCGGATTTGTGATATCTTTTATTTTTTAATTGTATTAGTTTCGGCTTAATGCATTAATATAAGTAGACAAAATGTAGTCTAAATGTTAATACATGCTATAACACGAATCTAAGATCAACAACAAACTACTCTAAGCCAGAAACACATCTCTGACAATTTCGAAATTTCAGACAATTTTGGTTCATGGGACCTGATTACAGATGAACGGACAGACAGATGGAGAAACGAATAGCGAAGTCGTATAAAAGGTTCTAGATTTTACCACTTGATAATGGAACACTAAGATGAGATTTGTTATCTAACAATGTTCCATCATCATAAAACATGTTTTGGGACACTCAAATGTATACAGTTAATATTATAAAGCTAAAGAGTTTGTTTGTTCGTTTGTTTGAACGCACTAATCTCAGGAATTACAGGTCCAATTTGAAAAATTCTTTCAGTGTTAGATAGCCCATTTATTGAGTAAGGCTATATATGCACCACGGGCGAAGCCGGGGCGGACCGCTGGTATTGAATAAGCCGCTTATATTATCAATTATATAGCCCACCAAATAACCTCCACAAATCACATTTCTAGTATCTATAATTATTCGGTCTATTACCGTTTCGGTAAAATCAATAACAAAATAGAACAAACTATTAGTAAAATTGTCATCCACAGAAATAGAAATAATATCGAGGGTCGAGCAAGTCATATATAAATTTGATTTGATTTGAATACGTTCCTAATATAACCTTAATCAAATGGAAAGCTCATGGTTGCTGTCTGTTTTCTAATTTAACATGTAGGATAATTACATAGAAATTTTTTATTCGCATGGAGCTTTCCTTTCCAATTAATGTTCACACGTCGTTATAATACACAATACGAAAATAGCTTCAATCGGTTCATAAAAATACTCTTATAAACATGAGACGATCTGAAAAGGGAGAATTATTATTTTTCAGGGAAAATACATTAAATTAAAATAATGTATACTTTTTTTTGTCATAGCGGGCAACTGAGCTGGTGATTTTCGTGATGGTAAGCGAACACCACTGTCCATGAACATTCGCAGTGAATGCCCTGTCCGCTTTTAAGGGGTAAGGGATATGAAATGGATTAATGACGAATAAGAAAAGGGTGGATCGAAGCAAAAGACTGGGAAGGGTGAGGAAAAGGAAACGGGCCTAGGGAAAGAACTAGCTTTATCCCGTTTTAGAAACCTTTATGCGTATACATATGGTAAATGCATGTATAACGTTCTAGTAAATTTTCTAGAAACATACATACCTATCTCAAACCTATCATCTTTTAGTATGTATGCATGTACTTACTAAAAGGTAAGGTAACAAATAATCTAGACATAGATGATAAATAAAAAGTTATCAAATAATTTTATTATTGTTGAAGTAAAACCCACACCAGTACAGTCTCGTATAAAATCCAGGGTCACTACCCAATTTGCTAATCCGTCTAGAAGAGGGATAATACATAAAAAAACAACACAAATAAAAAGCTTAAAATGGCAACATTTTCTTCTAACTTCGCGGATCGAGTTCAACGACCTCAGTGCTCATAAAAACCATTAAATTTTGATTATATATTCACACTGAAGTACGTTATTTTGACCTTTTTAAAGCGAAACAAAGTCTTTTAAAGTTTCTGTAGGCGGGAAAATTTAATAATTAATGTATACACTTTGTCGAGTTTCATTTATTCTCTTTTATATTACGATCGTAACGTTAATGAAATTTATATATTACAATAATAATTAGTATATTACAATTAAGCAATTACTAAAATAATAGAAAAATCCGAATAAATAACTAACCAACATTGAATTTTTTGTTGTATGCTATTAAAATTCTTTAATAATTTCTCAACTAACCATCACATCATTGTGCCTTAACTTTAAAGAACTTGAACGTTTATTAAGCATGTTTGACTTCTTGATAGGCTGTGTACGGGAACCAAATGTGTTTTTTTCTTATTTTATTCGGTCTTACTTTTCATTCAATATAACTATTATTCAGCTAGGAAATGGAGAAATTAGATATTCAACAATTAATAACGACAATTTACCTACGACTAGCTGCGCCCCGCGGTTTCAACCGCGCAAGTCCGTATCCCGTAGGAATATCGGGATAAAGAGTTGCCTATATGTTATTCCAGACGTCCAGCTGTCTATATACCAAATTTCATTGCAATCGGTTCAGTAGTTTAGTTACACACACACATCCTTACAAACTTTAGCATTTATAATATTAGTAGGATTCTACGTGTAGTTTTTGTTATGTGTCAAATGTTTCACCAATCGATTTTGATTCAGTAGAATAAAAAAATTGAGATTTTTTTGTCTCAATAACGTAAGGTGATCGCTAACCGTTAGGCGAACCACCGGCTCATTAGCACGCTCTGACAAAAAATAATAAATTGGCATCTCTACTATATACACTCTCTCACACACACACACACATTACTTACCTTTTAATGTGTTTTGTTTTTATTATATACATATTTTTTGTATAATTTTTAGAAAATTTGTGTAGTTTAAGGACGTAATAACGGAGACAGGGAGAAGCCTGAGGATTGAATCCTCAGGCACTTAACATTACACCTGTAACATTATTATGTCGATAAAGGTTTTATTATTATTTATTATTTTTACTGAAACATAAAAAACACTACGGAGACGAAAATACTATACTGCTTGATGGAAAAAGATGTTAAATTATATATACATTTCAATACAAATTTATAGGTATTTTGGTACAGAATGTCAACCTCACACCTTACAATTAGGGAATATTTTTCTATTCTTCTTTAAAATAGATATGATCAAAGGCATCGCCTAATTGTTATCTTTATAATTATTAATTCTTGATGAGATGATTATATACGAAACCTTTCAATAAATATTGGAGGTTTATGATCTTTTGAAACTTGTCATGGGCTGTTCTTTTTATAAAAGAGTAGACATTTTTTATAATCGTTCTTCCCATAAACTAGTATGAAAATACGTATCTTATACCTTTAAACGAGCAATTCTTGTATATATATATATATATATATATATATATATATATATATATATATATATAATTGGAATCTCGGAATCGGCTCCAACGATTTTCATGAAATTTAGTATATAGGGGGTTTCGGGGGCGATAAATCGATCTAGCTAGGAATTTTTTTTAGAAAATGTCATATTCGTGTTTTTTTTTTCCTGACATCTATTGGTGAATAATAACACTATTTTGCTTTGTAGATAGCTGGACAACTGAAATAACACGTAGGCACTTTTTATACCGATATTCCTACGGGATACGGACTTACGCGGTTTCAACCGCGGGTCACAGCTAGTTTTAATAAAACAAAGATTATATTAAAGTAGTTAATTTACGGAAAAAGTGAGAAAATAATAAAAATACAGTTAGAAGAAGCGGTTTAATTAAAATTCTCGAAAAATTGTGGTTCACTTAATCTGTATTGGAAAAAATCGATTTTTCTAGAACCTAATAGGTGAAATATTAAACATTCTGGTGAAATAGGAGAAGGGATTTTAGAAAAGTGTTTTATTTAAACATAAGCTACTATGTGCATGTAATTAAAATAGTATAATAATGTATATAATAATGTATATAGTCAATGTATGTTTTCTTAATGGGAAAGATCGAGAACTGTGCCAAATAATTTTTTCTAGGAAATTGTTTAGTCTCTTCGTGTTTTATTAAAGTGCACTAAATTGGGAAATAGTTTTACTATTATTTTTATTGCAATATTTTGTTTGAAAACTATAATGTATTGTTTAATTATCTTTACGAGTGTCTCCTACAGCCTGCTCCTCATAATCTCTTTTCTAAGTGATTTCCCATCTTGCATACTACGTTATGTGGGATTCTTATCGACTACTAGATTTTGCCCGCGGTTTCGCACGCTTTAATTTTTGAGTAGTTTAATAGATGTTAATATACATGTAAACCTTCCTTTTGAATCTATCTATTAAAAAAAAACATCAAAACCCGTTGCGCAGTTTTAAAGTTTTAAGTATACTCAGGGACATAGGGGCAGAGAAAGCGACTATGTTTTATACTATGTATTGAAAACCCAACCTGTTCCGTCGCGTTGCTTAACACGCGACAGCAGGAACACTTCCTTAATCTACCACGTGTATCAGACTCCTAACCTTACCATTTATCTAAGACCCCTAGGCATATCACCTTCCTGCATCTCCCTGCCCTTTGCACGAGCACAATACTACCACCCAACACCCTAATCCCATTAAAACTTCAATTGTTCTTACAAAAATCCAGCCCGACCCTCTGACGGAACTCCTAGACAATTAGACATAATCCACGACACTTCCGAACCCCTAGTACCTCCAGGACCCGGACTAAAAATGTTGCCGAGTTAAAGTTAATTTGCATAAATACATACATAATTAATTTAGGTGCCGCATCAGCGGGGCTAATTCGTTTTTTATCGCGGATTTAATGATCGTCACGATATTTTTTATGAGCGGTTAAATTAGCAGACATGGTCCCGTTTAGCACGCATTCAAGCGTTTACAATATGTGCATTATTTGATGCTTAATAGAGCTAATCTAGCTTGGAGAACTAGGCGAAGTGAAGAAATTATTATTATAACTTATGAACGTATATTACAAGAACTTTGTAACACTATATACTTATGTATTGATTACTTGCGATCCGCCCCTTGCGATTTTCTCCCGATACATATAAGCCGATATATAATTATATATATATATATACGTGAAAGAATTTTTAAACTTCAGCCATTCTTCAAATAGCGCGTTCAAACAAACAATGTTTCTTTGAGTCCCTTTCCTCACTCTTCCCAGGCCATTCCTTTTCAGTCGCCAATCCTTTATATTACTTTTAAGTAATTGTTATTTTCCATAAAAACACATTTTGTTAAGTGGGGAAAACCTGAATAGTTACCCACGGTACTGCAGAGAAGCTGTGTGTTATATCGGATTCCTAACGACCAAAACCCCACGACGTTCCGTCGAGCCACTTTATTGTGGGAGCCACGAGAGCTATTTATAATTCGTCCGCGACCCATACAAACACATTATATTTTTATATTTGTTAATCTTTTCCATAATTTGTTTCAGCTACTTTTAGTTGAGAATTATATGTTATTATTTTATTACTCAAAGATAAAATAAACTCCGAGCTGTAACCATCATAACTATATACTTATACTGAAGGCTTAGCATCTGAATCAGTAGGTTTACTGTAGACTAGCCTTTGCCCGCGGCTTCATACGCTAAGTTTGGAGTGGTTTAATAGATGTTTTACATATAAACCTTCCTCTTGAATCACTATGTATTGAAAATATCCCATCAATATCCGTTGCGTAGTTTTAAAGATTTAAGCATTCATAGGGACTGAGAAAGCGACTCTCTTATACTATGTAGTGATTAATTGATATTATTACTACACGCGTATTAGTTATTTAATTAAAATGTTAATTCACAATTACTAACTGTATGCATGTTTGTTTGTTGCAGATTATGAAGCCCCGAATGGGGCTGAGCCTCAACCAGGCGCTATGTGGGGTGTCAGTGTGTTCCTATTTTCTCAGATAGTCGTGTGCCAGTTCACAACAGGTGATGATTCATTTATTTTATTAACTTTAAAACTTTAGTATATTTAAATAATATCTAACATAAAAATAAACCGCAGTCAAATTGTCAGATTTACTACACTAGCTGCGGCCCGCGGTTTCACCCGTGTATGTCCGTATCCCGTAGGAATATCGGGATAAAAAGTTGCTTATATGTTATTCCAGTTGTTCAGCTGTCTAAGTACCAAATTTCATTGCAATCGCTTAAGAAGTTTTTTTCGTGAAAGAGCAACAAGCACACACACATCATTACAAACTTTCGCATTTATAATATTAGTAGGATTTAAAAGGGACCATTTTGCGACTAGCTTTCAAATAAAAAACAATCATAAATATCGGGTCATCCAGTAAAACGTTATGAGGTAACAAATATAAAAAATAAACTTTATGTTTAGATCGTTTTATAATGGTGTTAATAAATCAAATTATAATTAATCTAAACTTTTAATTAGTACTCGACACTCACTAGTATAACGAGGTAAGTTCAGTAATGATAATTAATTGTGATTTAGGTGTAAAATTAATTGTATCAAATTATTATTTCAACTGTTATCGTATTGCTGTAACTTTTGACATTGTTTCAAAATTTCATATTATATTTTGAGGTTATAATGAGACGAATTTACAGATATCTTCGTTAGCGAAAATGTTCTATTAAACTCTAACAAGCACATAAAAATATAACTGAATTTTAAATACCCCCGACCTCATTTTGTGTTGTCAGCGATCTTAAATTGGAATTTGACGTGGTGATATTGTCTTGTATTGAGAGAAGTGTGAAAAATTATTTAAATCTGACATTTCGTGGTAGCCGCCAACTTTGACAAGATTTAATCAAACAGCATTATTGTGACTATATACAATAATACTGTTTGATTAAATACTTTGAGAAAAAGAATGTCAAAGGATAGTAGGTATCCAAATAGTATATCTTTATATAAAATAAAATTATGTTTTGACTATTTAAAAAAAGTCTAATTCATTAAATAAATGGTTGAGTTTGAGTTTGATTTTATCCCGGAAATGCCACGGTAACGGGAACTATGTGAGGAAAACCCCGGTTTGGCCTTTGGGTACGTGGATGTAGTCGTAAACAGTAACTAGTACTGCAATAATAGTTATTTTTTTAATCATCTTCATGTTAAAGACTTTTCAAAGGATTTTAAACGAGATTTATTCATCATTATTATTTTTCCTGCAGGTCCGAGATCCTCACCTTTGAGCTTATATTGGTACTTCTTCTTAAATTCTTAAAAAAAAAAACTATTTGTTCTAGAAAACTCTACATCCGAAGACACAACGGTGACGCCATACTACGCGCTCAGCACTGGCATCGTTCCAGCGCCCATCATGCTACGTTTGGGCAACTCCACCATAGATAGTACCAAGTCCTTCAAAGTGCCGCATGATGCAGCACCCGTTATACCGCACGTGGTCTCCGTCAAGTCGTACTTTGACCACGGGAAGTATGGGCCAACGTTCGAAGACGTACCTGATGGAAACATGTCTAAAATAACGGTTCAGTTGGGAGAGGACGCTCATCTGAATTGCAGGATCAGTCTCCTGCAGGATAAAACTGTGAGTATTGATGATTGATTTTATTGGACATTTGTATTTATATGATATACCTATGATATCATATTAATAATTTTTCCATTAACTATCAGTTTGATACTATTATGAAAAAACTCAACCGAATTCGAATTGTCAGAACTAGACCAAATAGGACCATACTGGAGTCACCAGCTCTCAATTAAATAGAATCATCGAAACGGTTCACACAGTCCGAAGCTCTGGCGTAACTAAGCCACAAAATGCAGACGAATTAATAAACTCTTTTTTGAAGTCGATTGCAAATATTTAGTGTAATGAATAAGTAATGCAGTCTTGTAGGCTAGGTCAGGCGTTTTTCTTTACAAGGCCCTTACGCGCAGTTTTAGGCTTGCGTATATATATACATACATATACGTGCATATGCATTACGTATATGATACGCAATACAATAGCCAAAAACTTAAAATATGTATCTCTTCAGGGTAGAAACTTTTTCTTCACCAATCCCACATAAAATTATTATGCGAAGTCTACGAGAATAATCTTTAAAGTTATTAATAGATTTTAAAATAATGCTTTTATAAATAAACACCTGAACATTATTACGTAGTATGAAACAAAGTAGCTCTCTCTATCCCTATGCCCCTATGTATGCTTAAATCCTTAAAACTATGCAGCGGAATTTGATGTTTTTTTTTTTCAATAGATAGCTCTCTAGATTAAAAAAAACAACAATTTCATTTAAGAGGAAGGTTTATATGTCTAATAACATCTATTAAACTACTTCGAATTTAACGCGTACGAAGCCGCGGGCAATAGTTAGATTTATGAAATATAAATCAAACAATTAACAACTACTTTAATAAATAGTAATATAATGTATCTTTTTTAATTTATCTTTATATTTGTTCATTTAAATTTAGATCTAATTATACTTTAATACTGTCTCTTTTAAAACTGCAGGTAATTTATTTTATTAAAAGGAACGTTATAACAAGCTTGACCTATGAAATTATGACAAAGATGAGAATTCCACCTTTATGTAATGTTTTCATAATTTTCAAATGTTAACATTAATCAAGATATCTGTTTTATAAAATCCGCAATGTTAGTGTAACTGCATCGTTTTAAAACTATTCTACTATATAAATTTTCTTAGCATATCGCAGTATGAGCAATGAAAGAATGTCTCACATGAGATCCCCTGTGGGAATTACAAATTACTAATCTAAATATGTAACTGCAAGGATGCAACTATTTAGAGGAAATAAATATTCGCCAAGTCGCACTAGCCTGGCGTGGAACATTATGCTCTGAACCATCATAGAAGGCCTGTGTGTGGAATTGTGAACCTGCAGTGGGAACATATATGTGGGTTGTTGATGATGATGAAAGATGATTTTGAGAACAGGTCATCGTATGATTCAGTGAAGATACGATAAAAGTAATTATTCCACCTCCGAACTGTTACAACTAATTGAAACGGAGCCACATGAAAGCCCCAGCTTTTATAATAAAAATAGAATCTAAACCGGTTCACTCAGTCCAAAGTTCAGATAACAAACACAAAAATCAATCTGACTAGATCAGAGATTCTTTTCTTTTTTCGATTCGGTTAAAAAACAAACAAAACTAAACACCTTTCGTAGCCCATAATGTTTTATGAAACACAACATCCGTTTCGGGAACGCAAAACCATTTTAAATGGATGTCGCGAGATTAATTCGTTATTTTCATAAATTTCCAGAAATTTCCACGGATCATCTAAGAGATTTACGCGGTGGCAGTACTGTGTGCGATGGGGGCTTTTTATTAATTTTATCGTGCTCGAATTTAAGAGGCTTAGCTGATATAAGTGTGGCGTAGACACAGCTTTGTCAGCAATATGCGTTTTAGAAAATTTAATATTTAAAATTTTGATGGAATTTTTTGCATGCGGCAAGTGACTGAGATTTAAAAATATTTTGCATTGCGCTATATCAGGTTATATAATAATTGAGTTATATTTATTATATGATCGACTACATTGTGCTCTCGGCTTTGCTCGCGTAGTCAAAGGAAATTCCATATGAGAGAGAAAATGAGAAGCTTCGTTAAAAGTAGCCTGTATCTTATGTCACTACCCAGCCTCCTCACTATATCCAGATATAAAATTATCTAATAAAATCGCCTCGTTACGACGTGAACTACAAATAAACAAATAAACAGTTTCACGTTTATAGTGTAAGTTATTTAGATTCAATTCATAATGCTAACGTTATTAAAGACATATGCGTCGTGTTTAAAAGAACTAATATAATATTATAACTAATATAAAACTAACTAAAATAACCTACTACGATATTTTTATCCTTCATACACCTATTTCCACCAGTTCAAAATAGTTAACAGAATAGAATTTTTGTCCGATGTTTAACTAAGAATTCAAATAATTTGTCTCGTTGATGTATTTGATACGTCAATGAAAGGCAGGCTTCAACGACAGACTGGTTATAACATATTATATTATATACCGTTATTACAATATAAATGTTTTAAAAATGTAGATTTAATTAATACAATTTTTATAATTTAAGAAATACTAACTAAAGTTTCCAAAATAGAATGAATTAAATTGAAGCATAAACTCTTACTTAAGATATAATAAAACTCTTGGCAGATTTCGTCGTTTCTTATCTACACTAATATTATAGAGGAAACTTTTTATTTTTGTATATTTGTAACGCTTTCACGCAAAAACCACTGGACCGATTTGAAAATTTTCACCATTAGAGAGCTGTAGCTTCTTTGATATATTGCATAAAATAATGGCAAAATCTCTAATGCCATTAAATTTCTAATCAACAAAGTATAGACCACAGATTATGCTAAGCACAGAGCCGGCCATAATACGTGATGACTTATCAACATTTTTGTTCATATAAAATCATTAATTTTTTATCTGTGCCCTCTAATAACAGATGTAAGAGCTGTTCCAAATAAATGTTTATTTAGCTTTGTTCAAACATCAGAATTCCGCTAATAGCCAACTTCGTTAAACCTCCCTTGGGGCTTATAGAAATATATATTAAAATATCATATTTGCCCTTAATATAGATAATATATTGACCTCTTTTTGGATTTGATTTTCCTACGAATACTGTCGTTATGTTAGTTTTTAGAATTTAGGTTTTTTTTTACTTATTTTTATTTAATGATTTATACCTAGTCTTGCCATAAATATTGTAATAAAGAAAAAAGAAAATTGTTAACTGCAAATAACATTTATTACT